>NC_084980.1:28152979-28452979 GCF_963691925.1 Scomber scombrus
ACTTCTCTGTTTATTCAAACACAACAAGCTCCACTCTGTCCACATATGTCTTTGTTCCCTCACCTTCAGATGTACACTTTGAAGATGGGTGCAACCAACATTTTGTGAGCTGTCAGCCTACATTTATTGAAGCAACACATGCTATTCAGACCAGAGCTCAAGCTAGTTTAACTCAGTTATTTAAATATAACAGACTGACTGCATCTCATAGTCAGCTAGGTGATTTTTATCCTTCCAGGCTGCAGCTGCTTTATCTGCAAGGCCCGGGACCCTCACGGACCCTGTCCCACCAATAGACATACTATATCAAGCAAAAAAACAAAGTACATAAAACACACTATTCTGGCAGTAATTTGCAAAATGCAAGTTATCTGCACATTAACTTACACGTTACATTCCTAATGAATTGAGTCAGTTTCATACCAACAACTTATCACCCTGAAAACACTCCTACAGACAAACTGAGTTGAGGAGCATTAACCTCCACTATGTCCCTGGTTAGCAGAATGAAGTCGCCCCCTCTTGTGTCGCGCATCAGTTTTCAATTGTTGAGCTGTTGTGATGTTCACTACATGTAGACATGTACAAACTTTACTTTGTCTTTGGCAGTTTCAAACAATATATGTAATATCACTGTGTGCCAGTTTGTTCAAAGAATTTCATACATTTCAGGATTCAGAATTTACATTGAGCTTCAACTGAGGTGTATACAAATAATTTACATATGTGATTGTATTTACAGAAACAGTCTGTGCCACAGTACAGTGCAGACAAGTGAAGACACCTCTAACCTGGACAGCAGACCCTTTACTGTTCATGTCAGACTTTGAAAGAAGAGTAGAGATGGATGAAAGTTTGAACATTGACAGAAATCATAAACATTTATATTGTATTAATACATATGTTACCTGAGCAGACCTGGCTGTGGTTCTGTCTTCTGTTTCTCTGTATTTGTGTGAAAAGTTAATTAATTAGTTAATTAATATTATACATGTAGTATAAGGCCAGTAAACTTGAATCATGATTACATTTTTGGTTGGTGTGGACACTTCAGGGACTTTCGGATGACTTGCTTCATATTAGCTTCAGATAAACCTTTAAATAATTTTTTGCACAGAAGGAGGACTGTGGATGTTACCCCCCATCACTTACATTGTAAGTGCATTATGAAGGGATCTTCTAATGCTCAGTATGAACAGGAGGAATGATTACAGCAGGAAAAGCATGTTTCAGTGTTCACTTGAGTAAACGTGCTGTTTGTAACACAACATAAAGGTCCCTTTTCAGGACCACCCACACCTCCAACTGAGAGCTTTATTCCTTTGTTTTTGTATTATATTCTCATAGTTTGAGTAAATAATTACAGATGAAATTTACAGTTTTCCTCATTGCAGATTTTTGAGAATTATGAAAGCCTGAGTTCCCTGAGTTCCTATTTTTAATGAGTTCCTTGTCAGCTAATAAGATAATTGGCAGCGTAGCCATCTTAACTTTTGAAAAACATCCTATGCTTATTATGAATGATTATAAGGATGGAGATAAATAAATCAATTCTTGCTGTATTGATAATATTGGTTGAATTTTTAATTTCACTTTTAATTGTATTTCTATGCACTGCAGAATAATACTGTCGCACACTTTTGGTTATTTGAGCATTGACTCTACAATTCCCACAGTAACGAGGACCAGTCCCTGCTAGAAATGTAATAAAGTACATTTAAATACTGGAAACACAAAGGAGCAACTGACTTTTGTTCTCCAACTTGAGTCATTGAGCTGAATACAGCTGCACTATATTTTTTGACCATAAAGTGTCACTGTTTTGAATTTAAATTTTAAATGTAACACTTCAGAGGTGCTCCTGATACACACAAATCTACAATTCACACATTTTCCTTGCTTTTATATCTTTTCAAAACGTTGGAAAATTGCAGTGACTTATCATATTTATCCTTCTCTGGCAAGTTTACCTCTTAACACAGCCCACCTGGCAGGTTTTAACAAAGACTGTGTTATGAATAAGGAAAACATTTTCTCATTCACAGGACTGCTTCTTGTCCTGTAATGTGGCAAAGCCTGATAAACCTGTTGAGACAAACACATCAAGCTCCACTGTCCACATATTTCCTTGTTCCCTCCCCTTCAGATCTACAGTTTGAAGATTGGTGTAACCAACATGTGGTGAGCTGTCAGTCTACATTTATTGAAGCAACACAGGCGGTTTAGATCAGATCTCAAACTAGTTTCACTTCTCAGGAAGTGAAACTCAGACAGTCATTGTTACTGAGAGCTGAAATGGCGCAGCAAGGAGCTCAGCTGGACAGAGCAAGATTCTGCTGTTCAATCTGTTTGGATCTACTGAAGCATCCGGTAACTATTCCCTGTGGACACAGTTACTGCATGAGCTGTATTAAAAACTTCTGGGATGGAGAGGATGACAATGAAATCTACAGCTGCCCTCAGTGCAGACAGACCTTCACACCGAGGCCTGTCCTGATGAAAAACACCATGTTAGCAGATTTAATAGAGGAGCTGAAGAAGACTGGACAAGATTATAATGCTGTTGATCTCTGCTATGCTGGACCTGAAGATGTGGCCTGTGATTTCTGTACTGGGAGGAAGCTGAAAGCCCTCAAATCCTGTCTGACATGTCTGGCTTCTTACTGTGAGAAACACCTCCAGCCTCACTATGATGTTGCTCCATTAAAAAAACACAAGTTGGTTGAGCCCTCCAAGAAGCTCCAGGAGAACATCTGCTCTTATCATGACGAGGTGATGAAGATGTTCTGTCGTACTGATCAGCAGAGTATCTGTTATCTCTGCTCAGTGGAGGAACATAAAGACCACAACACAGTCTCAGCTGCAGCAGAAAGGACTGAGAGGCAGAGAGAGCTCGAGGTGAGTCGACTAAACATCCAGCAGAGAATCCAGGACAGAGAGAAAGATGTGAAGCTGCTTCAACAGGAGGTTGAGGCCGTCAGTCTCTCTGCTGATAAAGCAGTGGAGGACAGTGAGAAGATCTTCACTGAGCTGATCCGTCTCCTCCAGAAAAGAAGCTCTGATGTGAAGCAGCAGATCAGATCCCAGCAGGAAACTGAAGTGAGTCGAGTCAAAGAGCTTCAGGAGAAGCTGCAGCAGGAGATCACTGAGCTGAAGAGGAAAGATGCTGAACTGAAGAAACTCTCACACACAGATGATCACACCCAGTTCCTACACAACTACCCCTCAGTGTCACAACTTAGTGAACCTACAGACTCATCCAGCATCAATATCCGTCCTCTGAGATACTTTGAGGATGTAACAGCAGCTGTGTCAGAGCTCAGAGATAAACTACAGGACATCCTGAAGGAGAAATGGACAAACATCTCACTGACAGTGACTGAAGTGGACGTTTTACTGTCAAATTCACAACCAGAGCCCAAGACCAGAGCTGGATTATTAAAATATTTGCGTGAAATCACTCTGGATTCAAACACAGCCTACACATATTTGTTATTTTTTGAGGGGAACATAAAAGTAACATTCACAAGTGAAGAACAGTTTTATTCTGGTGACCCAGACAGATTCACTGGATGGTGGCAGGTCCTGAGTAAAGAGAGTCTGACTGGACGTTGTTACTGGGAGGTGGAGTGGAGTGGGAGAGGATTATATGTAGCAGTTGCATACAAGAATATCAGCAGAAAAGGAGACTCAAATACATGTAGATTTGGTGGCAATGACAAATCTTGGGCTTTAAGATGTAACAAAAAAAGTTATACATTTTGGTTCAACAATGTCTCAGCTCCCGTCTCAGGTCCTCGTTCCTCCAGACTAGGAGTGTACCTGGATCACAGAGCAGGTATTCTGTCCTTCTACAGCGTCTCTGGAACCATGACTCTCCTCCACAGAGTCCAGACCACATTCACTCAGCCTCTCTACGCTGGACTCCGGCTTTTAGATTATGGAGACACTGCTGAATTCTGTAGAATCAATTATTGTTCAGAAGTTTAACACTGCATCGCCAATTTCTGGCATAGTGTTCACGTGATCGTGCATGGAGCGCACGTGAACAGTTAATGGCAGGATGCGCTGAACTAATCAAGAGACCTCTGTGGCACTGGAAGAAGTATCTCGCGTGAGCCGATGAGGAGGGAGTTTTGGATTTTATTTGTTCATAACAGCAGCTTGAACTTTATTTAACCTGCAGCTGTGTTTTCTGGACTTTTGCTTGTATTTTGGTTGATTTGCTCCGTCTTGTGCGTCCATGAGAGTGTGAGTAATAAGTTATTATTCTGTTACTGTTCTTAATTATATTCTGGGTGTTATTCGGCAATTTAGTTGACAGTACTGTACTGTGTCTTGTGTATTAGTTAATTGTTGCCGATTTAATATTCCAATTGATGTATGTAGTAATGTTGATTAATGGTGTATTGCTGTGACTTCAGGTGTTTATTAGCCAGTCACGGCAGTGTAGTGAGCGTGCTGATGCGTCAATTAAGGGACCGTCGCACATTTATTTGTCTCGCCCTCTGTGTACACTATGCCAGTGAAATAGACATGGGCCTTTCTGAGCTAAGAGGTTGCTTTTGTTGACAGTCTCTTAAAGTCCTTTAAGTTTATAAAGACTCAAATCTTATAATTTATTCCTCTTTTACTGTTTATCATTATATAACCTTATTATTGCATTGTGTAATTTCTGTTATTATCAATATTGCATATGATTAATATGCACATTTCTGTTTATTCCTTTATTGTAGTAACCACACACAGACAATACCAAGAAGAGTTTATGCATCAATAAATGAGGGGCATCTCAACGAGAGTGTGTTAACTGGATTCATTAACCCTTCAACATCATTCCTGTTCTTACCGGACAATCTGTGGAGAGTGCAGATACATTATTGAAATCAGTGTCTTCTGATTATTCATCTGTTATTAATAGGTCTCAAGTTTGGTACTCAGTAAGCCAGCACCTATTTTATAATTATCATCATTTTTGACATGTATCAGATTCTGTGTTGCTGGCACTAGCAGGGGGTTCCCAAGCACGTGCTCCTATGACCTTTATGTAGAAAGTTCCCTTTTGTCAAATGGTATCTATTTAGTTTCATGCAGACTGTTCATCAGGCTTTACGTTTCCAGAGTGAGTGAAGGAATCAGAAGGAAGGAGACAGAAGTGTTGAAGAACTGCAGGATGTGACGTCAATGGCTTCAAATGAAAAACAAGGAGAAAGTCAAGAAGACACAATTGATTCAAGATTGAAAGCAAAAGTTTGGGAAAGGTGAAATAGGTGAGATGCGAACAAAATAAATAAATGTCCAATTCCTGACAAAAACAAGATGTGCTGACCAGAAGAAGTATCAAAAAACTACAAAATCAAACAGTGGCAAATGATCGTGATAAATATTGTCCTCCTTCTTGTTTGGAAAATGTAAATTAACTCCTACTCCTACAAAGTTGAATCTTTATTCAGTGAGATCTACATTTTAGAGCAATTAAAAATTCAACATCCAATAAGGTATTACAGCCAAAAGAGATTCTGAAACACAGCAAATGGTGTCCAACTATTCAAAAATATGAGTTAACTGTGTTGCTTGGAGCTGTTAAATATAAATCCCAGAGTGTTTCCTTACTTTTGCAGCAACAAAGATCTAAAATAAATAATGAAGTTGCAGCCATGTGCTGCTTCAGCATAACCTGAGTGTTTTCTTTTAAATTAAATTAATTTAATTAGCTATGTAGTTTTGTCTAACGTCTGTTGCACTCATTTTGAAGTCCATTATTTTTTAGACATCTTTTATAGTTGTTAAAAAATTCTCCTTTTCATCCCAGTTAAAAAACCTTATAGTTAAATAAAGTATGTTATGCTGTTGATCAAATCATATCTAATGTACAATCCTTGTACAGAAACAATATGTTAATGCTAAATGTTTTTGAGAGGGCAGCCTTTTTTCATTTTTGAAAGCAGATTGTTTTATATACTGTTCAGTCAAACATCATAAAAGAAAGCGTGTTATTGTTTCTGAACTGCACAGAGGTCAGCTGTCAATCAAACTGTTTGTATCAACTTTTTTTTTTTCATTTATTGTTCCATTAATATTATAAGTGTCTTTAAATCAGTTTTTTCTCTGCTTTTTATCCATGGAGGCTATCAATGCGCATGATGATGTTTTTAATTTTCACTGACATTTCAAATTAACTCTTTGTTCGAAAATTTTTTTATGTTTGTATTGATGTATTTGTTATACTGTGATCCTTCTCCACTTCAGCATCTTATACAGAGAAAACTGCAGAACTTCCTTTATCATAGATATTCTGTTCTCATCACTTTGTAAATGTGTAAAGAAATGTTTTGTAAAACTATAAATAAATAAATAAGAAGATAGTTTATTAAATCCATGGACATATTTGACAGTCTGAGTTAAACCAATTGATTGATTGAAGTGAATCTGAAAATGAAATCATTGAACAAGAGTCATTTAACAGACTTTACTGACTTGATGTATGAACAAACTGAAGCTTCACATCATTAATAAAAGTATTACTAAGTATTTTCTTCTGTCTTCATTTCAGGATCTCATTCAAAAACGTCTGGAGAAAATAGGAAACTAATATGAGAGTTTTATTTGAGGAGGTTTTCACCATAAAGTACAGAGTTCATGTTCAGAGCAGATGAACTTGTTCTATATCGTATAGGCTTCGCCCTCTAAGAGGCGCTATTGTCGCTATTGGGTTTATACCCGCGCGCATGCGCAGTCGTGAATAGTTCTTTCGCGCCACTGTGCTTCCGCACAGTTGCCCCTCTATGGTCCGCAACCAAGGTATATTATACCTGCGTGACCATAGATCTGCTCCCCTTGTGTTAGCGCTTGAAGAATGCAGTCGGAACCATCTACTAGCAAGACTCTGCGCCCCGACGGTGTGGTCCGCCTGTGCCCCAGCTGCAGCCGGGGGTACATCATGGGCTTCGACCTCCATCCTCGCTGCGAAGCCTGCCTCGGCGCTGAGCACGCCGGGCTGGCTCTCACGCCACGGGCCACCTGCGCCTTCTGCGCTCGTTTGCCCGCGGCAGAGCTGAGACGGAGAGCCGACGGCTATCTGTTTCAAGTGCTTGATGGCGAGGGAGACGGCAGCTGGGGTGACCGTGCCACCTTCTCCGTTGAGAAAGCCATGGTAATTCTCGACCAACCTGATGGGCGCAGGGAACCCATGGTAGGGCATGAGACTGCTGGCTCAGCTCCCTCCATCCGCGTTTCTCCTCCCGGCTCTCCCCTCTCCCTATTGGGGGACCTGGAGAGCGAAATCGACGTTTATAACGACGACGAACAGGGAGCCCCGCTCGGGCGGCAATCTCCCTCTTCACTGCAGCCTGCCGGCCATTTTCCAGCGAAAGCTCTCCTGCAAGACCTGCCGAGCATTATCAGGATGGCGGCAGATCTGAAGAACGTCCCCATGCCTGAAGAACCCCCTGCACCTGTCCGCGGCATCCTGGGAGGCGATATCTACGACCTGGAGCCGTCTCGCAGGCAACCCCCGTTGTGGCCACAGGTGTCGGAGCTCCGTTCATTCGTGGACATGGCCTACGCCGAGCCCGGAAAACTGAAGGCGCCTGTGAGTCGTTATGACCCCTTCACCAGAGTCCAGGGGATAACCGAGGGCAGCTTCCCCTCCGTCCCGCCGCTTGAAGAGAATCTGGCGACCATCCTGCTGCCAAAGGCTACCTTTTTCGGCAGGCGGAAGCCTACACCGCCATCCCCTAGGGACCAGGTGACCGCTCGCCTCACCGACCGGGCCCACCAGTGCGCCGCTCAGACCGCTGCCGCGGCTAATAACATCGCCCTCCTGTCCTCTGCCGTGTCCACCTTGGTCACGCAGCCTGGCTCTTTCCCACCGGATGTGGCGTCAGATATCGGCAAGGCGATGGCGGCTATCCTGGCTCTGTCCACGGCTACTACAGTAGCTCAGGCCCGGATAATGGCGTGGCTGATAATGCTACAACGGAACATGTGGCTTCACATGTCCGAGCTGCCTGTTCAGATCAGACATGAGCTACTGGATGGTCCCATCAGCTCTGTTGGGCTTTTTGGACCGCTCCTGCAGAGCGCCACCACTCACCTGCAGACCGCCTGCGAAGAGGGTGACAAGGTGAAGAAACACACGTCCTGGAGCAGGGCTACGCCACGTCCCCAGCGTCTACCCCAGGTCTCCTGGCGTGACCGGCGGGATGCGCGAGGCAGACCGAGGCGCCCGGCAGCCAGTGCTGCCGCTGCCCCTCGGCCCACTCAGCCCTCACCACCTCCACCTCCTCCGCCGCGGCATCGAGGGTCTCGCCGCCCTCCTGTCAGGGGCCGACGCCCTGCCTGCAGCTGGTCCAAACCGCCCCGCAAACAGCCGCGGTTCTGACGTGTTGCGGGGGAAATGTGTTTATCTCCGGGATCTGCCGGACACAACGGCTCTTTTCAGAGCCACCCACTTGTCATTAAAGAGCAGTATCCTACCAAACAGCTGGCCTTAACCTAAAGGGCATAGCTTTAATATGGTAAAACCAGTGGCAGTTGGACTGGCAGCTGCCAAAATACCGTCTGGAAGCGGACTGGCAAGTGCTGAAATACCGTCAGTTGCACTGGAAGCGGACTGGCAAGTGCTGAAATACCGTCAGTTGCCCTGGCAGCTGCCGTATAATATATATATATATATATATATATATATATATATATATATATATATATATATATATATATATATATATATATATATATATATATATATATATTAATATATATATATATATATATATATATATATATTAATATATATATTAATATATATATATATATTAATATATATATATATATATATTAATATATATATATATATATATATATATATTTATATATATATATATATATATTTATATATATATATATATATATATATATATTTATATATATATATATATATATATATATATATTTATATATATATATATATATTAATATATATTAATATATAATTAATTAATTAATATATATATATATATATATATATATATATATATATTAATATATATTAATATATAATTGACCGCTGACAAAACACATATTTTACACATACGTTTATAAACACATAGGCTGCAAACCTGCCTGCCCAAATACCGTTAGTTTCCCTGACAGCTGCCGAAATACAGTTAGTTTCACTGACAGCTACCGCGGCAGCTGACGCAGTACTGGCAGCTGCCTCGGCAGCTTACGGTATTTCGGAAGAAATAAGATTCCCTGGTAGCTGCCGAAATACCGTTAGTTTCCCTGGCATCTGACTGGCAGGAATACCGTTAGTTTCCTTGACAGCTGACGAAATACCGTTAGTTTCACTGACGTCACACATGACAGCTGCCCGCAACTGGAGTTGCCACCGGAAGTGCCGAGACTACCTGACGCTGCCACAAAATGCGCTAGCCCTTACTGGAGGCATCAGAGTCCTGTTTTACTTAGACGATCTGATGGTGATAGCGGCCTCCAAACAGAGCGCAGCGCTTCACACAGCAGAGTTCGTCAAACACCTGCTCAGTCTGGGTTTTGCCATCAACTGGCAGAAAAGCTCCCCCCTTCCCTCCCAGTCGATACTTTACCTGGGAGTGCATTTGGACTCCTCGACAATGAGAGCACAGTCCCCAACCAGGCTGGAAGCACTCAGCTCTCTCCTCGCACGGATCACGCCGCACAAAGGGGTAACCGCTTTGTCAGTGATGCGCCTGCTGGGCATGATGTCAGCCAGTCACGTGGTGGTCCCTCTGGGTCTTCTCCACATGAGAAAACTCCAGAGATGGTTTGGCCGTCTCCGCCTCGACCCGTTACGTCACAAGAGACGCATGATAACGGTCCCTCCTTCAGTACAGTCGGACCTGAAGTACTGGAAAACCCCTCGTGTTCTGTCGATGGGGGTTCCCCTAGGGAGAGCCACGTCACACATTTCAGTGTTCACAGAAGCCTCTCTCATCGGATGGGGGGGAGCGTGTCAGTCTCACGTGGTAGGAGGAAAGTGGCCAGAACCACCGTCCCTCCACATAAACTGCCTGGAGCTGGCCACGGTGCTGAAATTGTTAAAACACTTTGCACCCCGGTTAAAAAACAAACATGTTGTGGTGAGAACAGACAACATGACGGCAGCAGCATACATAAATCGCCAGGGCGGTTTCGCTCAGCTCGGCTGCTGGAAATAGCCAGGAGCCTCCTGCTTGTCTTAGACTTCTCTGTCCCATTCAGTGTTAAGCGTGGCCGACAGTCAGTGAGATATTTATACATTTTCTCATACGTTGTTTCGATGGAGAGGCATTCGGGAGCTTAGCTGCCACATGCCTGACTCTCTCCACACTTATTTGTGCGAGTTTTTGGGACTGTCACAATGTGTAACTATCGTCCCTGCACCCTCGCACTTCATAAGCTTGCTGTGCGTAATGTACGTTCCGGAGGCTCATGCGTTTTTACACATGCTCCACCGTGACTTAGTGGGCTGTTGTTCATATCTCACTCTCTGTTATGGTGTTGCTTGGGACTTTTTACAGTGCGTTATTGTCGTCCCCGCTCTCCATTACGTGAGGTGTGTTAGGTGACTGGGTGTAATGTTCTTAATATGATCATTCACCCAATAGTCCGAACGAAGGTGTCTTCGTTTTTAATCATATACCTGGCCCTGAGGGTTTATTTTGTGAAAGCACCAAAAGTCATTCCTGCAGTATTGTTGCAATATCAACATATTGAGGTGTTTGGTCAAAAATATAGTATATAGTAACATTTTAAATGCACTATATTTATGAACAAATATAGTGTAAGTACCAACATATAACTAAGGGTTATGCAAATAATCAAGTGTAAAATGGGTCAGAGGGAGTAGGGAGGGAAATTACAAAAAAACATAATAAGTATCGACTTCACACCAAAGGACATACAGACACTGCAGCTATTCATATTTCCTGTTGATATTTATGAATATTGAATCTGGCCATAATTAAAATAAAGTTAATCAAATAATATTTGCCATCATTGTTCTTCCTGTGATCAGTCAAACCACCCAAAAGATTTCCTCAATTAAAAGAGAAAGCATGATAGATTCTGTACTTCACAAAGACACAGAGATCATTCCAAAAAACCTAAATGATGGCATTTCTAATGTCATAAATGAGAGAGTGACACTCTTCTTCTTCTCAAGACACACATGAAGTATCAATCAAGTTGATCATTTGAATCTAGTAACTGAAAGGGTAAAGCCTGTGAATGAACTTGTATGAAGTATTGTTATTTCAGAGAGAATATCACAAACAACTGTGCAGATTGATGAAATAAAATCTAACCATAAATATTTAAATGTTTTATCATAGATCAGTAAAACGTGCCAGCTGGTGGAATGTTCAATCTGAATACAATATGTTTATTTCTCTATAGTTATTGATTATTGATCAGCCAGCAAATTATATTATAAACAGTGGATACTGTTCAGATGAGGTTGGCGCTCTTTCAGTAAAAAGGCGCTCAGATGGTTCCTCAAAGCCTGGGGCGGTGTATTGTGCTGCGCATGCTCAGTCTCACTAACAAGAAAACCAATCCTGTTCGAGCAACAGCGCAGTGAGATTTGCATTAGATGAATATATAGAGGCTGGTTGAAGCTGTTCAAGTTACTCGTTTGTGGAAATCTACGAAGATAACCATGCCCGATCCAGTCAAAGCACCCAAGAAAGGCTCCAAGAAGGCCGTGTCTAAGGCCACCAAGACCGGCAAGAAGAAGAGGAAGACAAGGAAGGAGAGCTATGCTATCTACGTGTACAAGGTGCTGAAGCAGGTTCACCCTGATACCGGTATCTCCTCCAAGGCCATGGGCATCATGAACTCCTTTGTTGGAGATATCTTTGAGCGTATTGCTGGTGAGTCTGCCCGCCTTGCTCACTACAACAAGCGCTCCACCATCACCTCCAGGGAGATCCAGACCGCCGTCCGCCTGCTGCTGCCCGGTGAGCTGGCCAAACACGCCGTGTCTGAGGGCACCAAGGCCGTCACCAAGTACACCAGCTCCAAGTAAACGTGCTGTTTGTACCAACAACCCAAAGGTCCTTTTCAGGGCCACCCACTCCTTCACCTGAGAGCTTTATTCCTTTTGTTTTATTCATCTGATAAATAAATGTAAGAATGAATTCGTACACGCATAGTTACAAGACTATACATTGTTTGCTGAAAATATTATTGGATGATTAATTTTCCAATAATTCAACCAAGAATTTATTATCCTACTATTTTTATTTAACTGTTTTCAAACTGCTTCCCACTCACCACAGTAACGAGTAACAGTTCCTGTGTAATAAATGATGTTTAAAGAATGGAAACAAAGGAGTAGTTGACATTCATTCTCTACCGGAGGGCATTAACCTGAATACGGCTGCACTACTTAATTTGACCACAAGGTGAAGCTGCTGCTACAAGTTTACATGTTAACACTTGAGAGCTTCTCTTGTCATATACTGAACATAATAGTAGACTTCTATAACGCAATTAATATATAATAAATACATTGAGACAAAGTGACTTAATGAGTGTATTGGAACTGTTTATTTACTGTTAGCCTTTTGAGTGGAAATATAAGTAAGTGAACATGTTAAAGATCATTATAAGAATGTATACTGTTAATTATTGTGACATTCGCAACGTTTTTGAGTAACTTTGTTGATGCAGTGCAACTATGACCGTTGATGCAGTGTAGAACGTAACGGTAGTTTCCAGGCTTCAATCGACGGTTGAATTGACCGATAAGCTAACTTGTACATATGTCAAGCTATTCTGTATTGTGTATTAATGAATGAGTCATGATAAGCTAACTTATATATATGACAAGCTATTCTATATTGTGTTTATTATTGAATGCTTTTCCGTATTTCTATATGTACATTTCAGTTTCACACTTTCTTGTAATAAATCTTAACCTACTACAACACCTGCATGTTCCTTGGAGGATATGATGCAAGGGAGAGTTTAGCTGGCTGTGAATCTCAATACACTACAACAGTCACATTGGGTGCAACAGTACAATGAGTATAATTTCTGCTTAAATATTGAATTTATTGTGGGATATTTTTTTCATGTAAGAAGCAAATGTTCGCTATATATCCGTTCACATGTAGTGTAATAGAGTTTAGAAGGTATACATGAAATAAAAAAAACATGTGTTCAGACTGTTTCAAAAAAGGACAAAACAAGATGAGTAAACTTCCAACAATCATTGTCAACATTAATGTGTCTAACCATTTTTTTCCATGTCAATGATCAGCTAATTAATAAATGTATACAAGGGGGAAAACGAAGGCAAAGAAACCAGAAAAAAATCATGAACAAACTGTAGAAATGAATGAAACTATTTATGGACACATCTGCAGGTCCACATAAACAAAACCAAAATAAAATAAAGCACAAGACAGTATAAATATATACAGGGTTAAAAAGGAGCAATGCTGTCATTTAATATAATACATATAAAAACTATATGAATTTCAATCAACTAGAATAGTATACTATAATGAAATAATCAAAATAGTAACATCAGTGAGTTTTATAGTTTGAGGAAGCAAACATTAACAAGTCCAACAATAAATACAAATGTGTGCAGCAGAACTTTCTTTGAATTTAAGTAATCACCATGTTTGAGAGCCAGGAGGCTATTTTTATATTATTATCAAATTATTATTTAATTATCTAATACAAATTAGTCCTATTTAAAAAGTAAGCATCACTAAGTGATTTCTTAATTCTCTAAGTTTTATTGTAGACACAATTCATTTTAATACAAACCATACTGGTGTAATTTAATGATGCATTTACTGCAACCTTACCCCTGTAAAACAGGAAAGCTCTTAGAGGAGGTGGCAGCTCTTAAAACCTGTGTGTTGGAATACCAGTTTACCCTTCAAATGATCTCCAATGACACATTGTGTTTTCTGGGAAATTGCATGTCTATTTTTGAGATGTAATTAATATTCCTCTCTCAGGCAAATGCTAACTATTCATATTATTTAATATTCTGGAGTTTATAATGCACTTAAACGTCAATCTTACGTTATATCTATACCTATTGATGATATAATAGGATACACAATAGTTAATATAGGTAAGGACAACTCTTAGAGAAGGTGGGTGGCTCTTAAAAGAGCCTTTGTGTTGGACTATCAGCGGGTCAGAATCAGATTTAACCTCCGAAACCGTACAGAGTACGTCCCTGTCTCTTCAGAGCATAAACCACATCCATGGCGGTCACGGTCTTTCTCTTGGCGTGCTCGGTGTAGGTGACGGCATCACGGATCACATTCTCCAGGAACACCTTCAACACTCCGCGGGTCTCCTCGTAGATCAGACCGGAGATACGCTTCACACCACCACGGCGAGCCAGACGGCGGATGGCGGGTTTGGTGATTCCCTGGATGTTATCACGGAGAACTTTACGGTGACGCTTGGCGCCTCCTTTACCGAGTCCCTTTCCTCCTTTGCCTCTTCCACTCATTTTTACAGATCTTCTTTCAACAAGTTAAAAGACGAATGTGAGACATGGAGTGCAGCTTCTCAATTTAGAGCTTGTCTGCGGACCTAAAAGAGGACATTTGGCGCGGACTTTGTTGGGCGGGATCAGATTTAACAGATCCTCCCACAGAGTTTTTCAAAGCACAGTGATCTTTTCACTGGCTTTCCCTCAATTTTGTGTTTTTTTTTTTGTGTGATTTTCTTTGATTTTCAGGTTAACCTAACAACTACATAACAACAGCTAACAGCAGTTATATCAGTAATCACGACCCTCTCCTCAGTGCCATGAAGGATATTTTAGAATATACGTTTATCAGCCATAACATTTAAACAACTTGCCTAATATTGTGCATGTATCTACAGTTGCTCTACTGAAGGATAGGACCAGATGAGCCAATCTTTATTTCTCATATGTATCATTAAGCCTTGAGCAGCTTTAAATCATGTTCACCAGTTGTCCTTCCTTGGACCTCGTTTGGTAAGTAGCCCTACTGACCATTATTCCGCAAGACTTGCTGTTCTGGAGATGTGCTGACCAGTCATTTAGCCATCACAATTTGGCCCTTGTCAAAGTTGCTTGGATCTTTACACTTGTCTACATTAAAGTGCAACGTGTAAACAAAAAAAAACATTTCAAGTAAAAATTATGTTTGTCTGAATTATAATTCAGTTGTCTGCTGTTCACAAGTTCAGTATGTTCCATAGGAAGTGACAATTGTCCATTTTTCCTGCCTCTAATAACACATCAACAAATAACTGCATACTATATCCCACCTCTTGAAATGTGCTATTTTATCAGGATGATCAGTGTTATTCACTTCACCTGTGTTAATGTTTTGGGTGATTGGTGTATTTACAGTCTACCCAGTCTATGTGAAGTATTATTTAAACTTTGGAATATGTTTGGAATATAGTTTGTCCATCAACAGGCCCACAGCTTGCAGGAAGGAGCAGAGCTGCTGAGAGTGAGGCTTGATATAAGACTGAAGTACAAGCTGCAGGACATCCAGCAACTGCTCCTTAGTGTAATATTTCACATACACCAACTGTAAAATGAAGTTTTATTTTATACAGTTATTAGCAGATTTTGCACCCAGCCACTGCAAAACTGTTCATGAGTGCCAAGGAACAAGAAAAAATAGATAAGGCATATACAGGCAGAAAAAAAGACCATGATCCTCTCAAGACAGTGCCCCCATCTCAACATGCAATGCAATTAAATATATTATATTAATTAAAATAAATTAAAATACAGCACTAAAGATTATCATTCTCAAGACAATCATCAAATGATGTCACAGTTTCACCAATGATGCATTCGTGTTGCAATATTGTCAATATTATTTCTTACAATATAACTGATCAATGTATCCTCAGGCCTGAACTGATCCACTGCTTCTGCATTACTGTAGAACCATGAATAAAAAGTGTAACACACATGTGGTACCAAATGCAGAGAACAGTTTTACAGATTATTTATATTAAAAATAATCATCCGAACGACAGAAGAAATATTTACAGCCACAGAGCAGCTCTGACAGGAAGTCTGACTGAACTGCTTCATCAGCCTGATCGGTGTGTTTGCTGCTACCACAAAAACTTCATTTTATTACAAACAGATCACCAACAGATGGAAGTTTTTTATTTCAGTCTGTGAACAAACATGTGAGCCACCTGGAAAACTGCTTTTGGTGGAGTTCGGATGTATTTTACAGTATTTTAGGAGAGAAATGAGAGAGAAAAGCCGCTGAGCAGTGCTGTCCGCGGCGGTGAATAGGTGAGGTTTGTTTGCTCCACAAACTAAATGCAGAGAGCATCAGAGCTCTACATGACTTCTATATGAAGAGAAACATGTCCGCTATCTGCTGTCTTCACTGTCAGCCTTCAACACTTCTCTCACACTTATTTTTTACAGTTTTCTCACTAGCAGAAAACACAAGTGGCAGACATTCACACTGCTCACAGGAGACAGCAGCTGGGCTGAGTCTACACGGTTCTCATGGTGTGTTTAAGTTCAGACTCCTGACTCGGACTCTGCATCAGTCTACTCAGACTCTGAAATTCACAAATTCAAACAATGGCAGAAGTAGCTCCAGCTCCCGCAGCCGCCCCGGCTAAATCCCCCAAGAAGAAGGCAGCAGCAAAGCCCAAGAAGACTGGCCCCAGCGTCAGCGAGCTCATCGTTACAGCTGTGTCCGCCTCCAAGGAGCGAAGCGGAGTGTCTCTGGCCGCCCTCAAGAAGGCTCTGGCTGCCGGAGGTTACGATGTGGACAAGAACAAGGCCCGCGTTAAGACCGCCGTCAAGAGTCTGGTGGCCAAGGGGACACTGGTCCAGACCAAGGGGACCGGGGCCTCTGGCTCCTTCAAGATGAGCAAGAAGGTTGAGACCAAGCCTGTAAAGAAAGCGGCTCCCAAAGCCAAGAAGCCCGCCGCCAAGAAACCCGCAGCGGCTAAGAAGGCCAAGACAGCAGCCGCTAAGAAATCCCCGAAGAAGGTCAAGAAGCCCGCAGCGGCAAAGAAAGTAGCCAAGAGCCCCAAGAAGGCCGCCAAGAGCCCCAAAAAGGTCGCAAAGAGTCCTAAGAAAGTAGCTGCCAAGAGCCCCAAGAAAGTGGTGAAAAAGGCTCCCGCAGCCAAGAAAGCCCCCGCAAAGAAGGTGGCCAAGCCCAAAGCAAAGAAGGCAGCACCCAAGAAGAAGTGAGCTGTCATCACTCTGAAACCCTCAACCTGATCAAAGGCTCTTTTAAGAGCCACACACCTTTTCTATAACGAGCATATTCCTAATTGTGTTTTTATTTTTTTTTATTTTTTAAGTGTGAAATATATATTTATAGAAATACTATCAGTTGGGCAGTAGAGGGATCTCATTTGTTCCTCTCAAATCCAGTCTAGTGTCAACATTCCCTGAGCACACCAAATACAGGAAATCACTCAGGATTGTATAACTAAAATGTAACTGGAAAAGTTTATTTCAATTTAAATCTTGTTTCATGACTAGTTAAAGGCATAAAGTTACATGACACCAAATCACTTCATATCTGAGTTTGTTATAAGGGTTCATCAGCAACAGTACATGTTATTATATTGTATAAAAATAACACTAAGGCAGGTCTTTAATTATTAGTAATTATAATAAGTCATAATTACTTCATTTAAGTTTGTGAATGCTGTAGGCTAATATAGTTCATGTGTCTGTTCTGCAGATGTACTATGTTCAGTGTACTCAAAAGACTTTATGTAGGTATAGTTGGGCTGTTTTTAGTATAGTATTTAACTTTTGTTTTATTTATTTATGAATGATGCACTGACTGGTGAGCACTTTTGAATTTCGTTGTACTGGTGACAATGACAATAAAGGATTTATGTATGAGTATATTATAAGTTATACAGTTTTAAGAGTTGTTGGACAATCTGTGACACCCTCCTTTTTATATCATTGCATTGACATATGACAGGCGTCACCAGGTAACTAATATTCTTTAGTGATAGTTAATACATCATGGTCCTAAGGCTAATCATTTAAATTCAGTTTTAACATACATGAGGATGTGAGCTCTTTATCAGAAATGTTTGGCTCTTAAAAGAGCCTTTGTGTTGTTGAGGAACCAGGCCTTAAATTTACTTCTTGGCGGGTTTCTCGGTCTTCTTGGGCAGCAGCACAGCCTGGATGTTGGGCAGCACACCACCCTGAGCGATGGTCACTCCGCCAAGCAGCTTGTTCAGCTCCTCGTCGTTGCGGACAGCCAGCTGCAGGTGACGGGGGATGATTCTGGTCTTCTTGTTGTCGCGGGCAGCGTTTCCAGCCAGCTCCAGGATCTCAGCGGTCAGGTACT
This sequence comes from Scomber scombrus, assembly GCF_963691925.1. Lineage (NCBI taxonomy): Eukaryota > Metazoa > Chordata > Actinopteri > Scombriformes > Scombridae > Scomber > Scomber scombrus. The sequence goes on from NC_084980.1 coordinate 28,171,339, forward strand.
CCAGCACAGCCGCCAGGTAGACGGGGGCACCTGCACCAACACGCTGGGCATAGTTACCCTTCCTCAAATGCCTGTGGACACGACCGACTGGGAACTGAAGCCCGGCACGGGAGGAACGGGTCTTTGCCTTGGCGCGGGCTTTGCCTCCGGTTTTGCCTCGTCCACTCATAATTTCTGTTATTTTCTAGAGTCTCAACTCTGAAAGTGAGGAGTAGACACAGCAAACCCTCCTTTATATGTACACGGAGGAGGGGAAGAACTGATGTCCCACCAACCAGAGAAGAGGCTTCCAGCAGCGCTGTGGAGGGGGAACCGCTCTCATTTTGGCGGACTTTTTCAAACGACTTTTGTCCAATAAGCAGCGGAGCTTCAGGCTCCTGCAGGCGGTGCTGAGCTCCAGGAAGAGCCGCTCACCAATCAGGACCCGGAGGTCTGAAGTAGCGTCACAGTTCCGCAGCCGCTCCGACACTTTAAGAGCAGCGTGTCCCTGCGCTTTCACCACTATTTTCTCCTGATTAGAGAAACGAGAAGCAATGGCAAGAACCAAGCAGACCGCTCGTAAATCCACCGGAGGCAAAGCTCCCAGGAAGCAGCTGGCCACCAAGGCTGCCCGTAAGAGCGCCCCGGCCACCGGCGGAGTCAAGAAGCCTCATCGTTACAGGCCCGGTACCGTGGCTCTCAGAGAGATCCGTCGTTATCAGAAATCCACCGAGCTGCTGATCCGCAAGCTGCCCTTCCAGCGCCTGGTCAGAGAAATCGCTCAGGATTTCAAGACCGATCTGCGCTTCCAGAGCTCCGCTGTCATGGCTCTGCAGGAGTCCAGCGAGGCTTACCTGGTCGGTCTGTTCGAGGACACCAACCTGTGCGCCATCCACGCCAAGAGGGTCACCATCATGCCCAAAGACATCCAGCTGGCTCGCCGCATCCGTGGAGAGAGAGCTTAAACTGTCTGCTACTCCACAAACCACAACGGCTCTTTTCAGAGCCACACCAATCTCCCTAAAGAGCTGCTTCCTCTGTTTAGACAATCAACAATTTTTATTTTACACACATCGCTTGTAATCTGTTGTATCATGTTTTGGTGCCGTCAGTCGCTGCAAGCGCTCAACACTGACATTTCCAATCTAGTAATGTTTCCATAACACTGCAAAGTTGAACAATATCAGGACGTTTTGGAAACCTGGGGGTTTCTGTTACTTGACTGAACTGAGTAGAACCTCTACATCATCACCTCTACGTTTTTTAAACTGAGTAGTCACACGTACGTTGGCCACATTAACCTCAAACTTATATATTTTTTTAAGTTAAGTTCAATAGTGGCTACAGAGTCTGCCAGGACACAAATCACACATTGATGTAATGATTTTTCAGCTAAAAAGTAATGGCAAAAGTGAAGTCAGGGATGTAAATTTTGTACCAGTCATTAAAGGTGAGAAACACTGACTGTATAATCTTTGAGGTAAAATAAATTATAGCTACGTCATATTGTATTGCGACTCAGAAAGCTGTATAAAGTTTTATTTCATCCATTATGTTTAAATCCATTTGATGAGATCGCCCTCTGGTGGCCAGAGTCTCTTAGTAACCTTCACAGTAGAATTTAGATGGGAGGAGTGATCAGATTAGATTAGATATTCTTTATTATCCGCAAAATGAAATAAATCACCCAAATCAGTGTCACACAGACAGTGAATAGATAAATAAATTATACATTTATGTTAAAACATGTTATGGATATTGATTGTGTGGTCGGGTGGTGTGCTATCCTCCCTGTGAGAAGTTTCATTATTTCCGCTGATGAGTTCCATTACTGTAGTTTAATCCTCAAATTTGAAGATCTGTTTGCAGATTGAACAGCATTGGGCTGAGTACACAGCCTTGCAGGGTTCTGGTGCTCAGTGTGATGGTGTCTGAGGTTCTGTTGCCAACATGAACTGTCTGCAGTCTTTCAGTGAGAAAATCCAGAGAAACAATCTCATTGTTGATAATTATCAGAATAATTGTTTTTTATAAAACATTTCTATACAAATTTACAAAGTGATGAGCACAAAATATAAAAAATAGAACACATTAAATATCTGACACAGGAAGTCTAAAAAGGTTTTCTGTCTAATTGAGTTTACGGAGCTCAGCTGTGTCACCAACATAATTAAACCTAAATCCAGCATAGAGAGGCTGAGTGAAGGTGGTCTGGACTCTGTGGAGGAGAGTCATGGTTTCAGAGACGCTGTAGAAGGACAGAATACCTGCTCTGTGATCCAGGTACACTCCGACTCTGGAGGAATGAGGACCTGAGATTGCAGTTGAGATGTTGTTGAACCAAAATGTATAACCGTTAGTGTCACAATCTAAAGCCCAAGATTTGTCATTGTTCCCAAATTTACATTCATTCGAGCGTCCTGCTCTGCTGATATTATTGTATGCAACTGCTACATAACCTCCTCCTCCTCTCCACTCCACCTCCCAGTAACAATGTTCAGTCAGACTCTCTTTACTCAGGATCTGATAGCATCCGGTGAATCTATCTCGGTGACTAGAATAACACTGTTTATGACTCAATAGTTTTGCTTTTCTGTTCCCCTCAGATAATAACAGCTGTGTGTGTGCTGTGTTTGAATCCAGTGTGATTTCACATGAATATTTAAATAATTCATCTCTGGTCTTTGGCTCTGTTTGTGACAGTAAAATGTCCACTTCTGTAACTGTCAGTGAGAGGTTTGTCCATTCCTCCTTCAGGATGTTCTGTAGTTTATCTCTGAGCTCTGACACAGCTGCTGTCACATCCTCAAAGTATCTCAGAGGACGGATATTGATGCTGGATGAGTCTGTAGGTTCACTAAATTGTGACAGTGAGGGGTAGTTGTGTAGAAACTGGGTGTGATCCTCTGTGTGTGAGAGTTGCTTCAGTTCAGTGTCTTTCCTCTTCAGCTCAGTGATCTCCTGCTGCAGCTTCTCCTGAAGCTCTTTGACTCGACTCACTTCAGTTTCCTGCTGGGATCTGATCTGCTGCTTCACATCAGAGCTTCTTTTCTGGAGGAGACGGATCAGCTCAGTGGAGATCTTCTCACTGTCCTCCACTGCTTTATCAGCAGAGAGACTGACGGCCTCCACCTCCTGTTGAAGCAGCTTCACATCTTTCTCTCTGTCCTGGATTCTCTGCTGGACGTTTTGTCGACTCACCTCGAGCTCTCTCTGCCTCTCTTTTATTTCTGCTGCAGCTGAGACTGTGTCGTGGTCTTTATGATCCTCCACAGAGCAGAGATAACAGATTCTCTGCTGATCCGTACGGCAGAACATCTTCATCATCTCATCATGATGAGAGCAGATGTTCTCCTGGAGCTTCTTGGAGGGGTCGACCAATTTGTGTTTCTTTAATGGAGCAACATCATAATGAGGCTGGAGGTGATTCTCACAGTAAGAAACCAGACATGTCAGACAGGACTTGAGGGCCTTCAGCTTCCTCCCAGTACAGAAATCACAGGCCACATCTTCAGGTCCAGCATAGCAGTGATCAGCAGCAGCAACTTGGAGTCCTGTCTTCTTCAGCTCCTCCATTAAATCTGCTAACATGGTGTTTTTTACCAGGACAGGCCTTGGTGTGAATGTCTGTCTGCACTGAGGGCAGCTGTAGATTTCCCTCTCATCCTCTCCATCCCAGAAGTTGTTAATACAGATCATACAGTAGCTGTGTCCACAGGGAATAGTCACCGGATGCTTCAGTAGATCCAAACAGATCGAACAGCAGAATTTTGCTCCGTCCAGCTGAGCTTCTTGCTGCGCCATTTCACCTCTCAGTAACAATGACTGTGTGAGTTTCACTTTACTAGAGAAGTGAAACTAGTTTGAGATCTGATCTAAACAGCCTGTGTTGCTTCAGTAAATGTAGGCTGACAGTTCACCACATTTTGGTTTCACCCATCTTAAACTGTAGATCTAAAGGGGAGGGAACCAGGAAATATGTGGACAGAGTGGAACTTGTTGTATTTTGAAAGTAGGAAGAAGAGGGAGGAGTCATCAAGCTGTGACTCACTCCAGGAAGAGATACTGTGTGTTTAACCCTTTTTAACATTTAAAACACAACAGATAAAGAATGATCATGACACACTATTGCAAAATACTGAATTTGTCTAAATCTGATCAAATTATGTTAGCTTTACTCCAGTAGATCTACAAAATAACAATAATAATAATAATAATAATGACTTCTCATCATACCAGTACAGGATCTACATTTTATTGATCAGTGTCAAGACATTTTTTTTTTTTTTTTTTACACAAAAGCATCTTTGTAAAGAGAAACCTTTCTCATAAAAACAACCCATACACACCACAGCAAATTGAACTTCAGTAGCTGGTAGCACAAGCAAAAATCTGTGCAAAAGTAAACAGGCACATCTTTTAACCATCTTCTTTTAACATAACCAAAAACAAAATCAAAAGAAAAGTAACAATTTCTGCATTTTATTTATCTTCAAATATGTATTCCTTATGACCTGCAGCAATTTCATACTACCATGTTGTCATCTTTAAACATGTTCAGCAAAACTGTAGACAACCTGAGTTGAGGAGCTTAAACCTCCACTACATCCCTGGTTAGCAGGATCAGAAGCCCTCTTGTGTTCATTGGTTTTCAGCTGTTAATCTGCTGTGATGTTAACTGCAGGAAACCATGTACAAACTTTGGCTGGACCTTCATCGGCTTCCAATAAAAAGTAAAGAGAGATTCAGTTTAGCCTGTAATACCACTCCATGCCATTTTATTCACTGCCTGATCAAACCAGAAAGAGATACTGATGCTGCTTTCAAGTCAAATGGGCAAAGACTATAGAAATACCCTGTAAGAACCCAACATGATGCAGATTTGTATTTGCTCTTGACATTAAAACCTGTGCATTTGTAAAAACTGTCACATCATTATTATTATGGTGTGTTTACATCAAAGTAGTCTGAACATCTTGTTGCTTTTTCAGGGCGTTTTAGACAGATCTGAAACTCACCTAAATCTTCGATGAACATTCTTGGTTCAGTGAAGGTGACCATAAAACACCTTCACTAGTTTACTCTCAGACTAAATATGTGAATTTTGGACCGATGAGAACAAATTTACGTCTATGAAGTGATTGAAAAATACAGGCCTTGGTCCATATTTATCGATCAATAAAATAAAACACATTTTAAAAAGCTTATTGGGTGATGCACATGAGGACGAAATTATGTCAAAATCACTTCGCTAATGGGTGGCGAATGTTCAATATCTTAAGAAAGAAACGTCTCAGTTCAGAGTGTAGAATTAGCTGTTAGCATGTAGTGATCTTGTCAGAGCTTCTTGATTTGGTTGGTTTGGATGGTTGGTATTATGTAGTTTTGCCCAGAAACATGTGAGACGACTCATTCTGTTTAACTATGTACTTAATGGATTGTCCGAGAGCTTATCAGGCTGTATGATCAATAGTTTGTGATCTGGTGACAGCTGATAAAGGTGGAAATGGCGTTCAGAGTATATTTCAAGATCTATGAATCTATGAATGAAGCTTTGATTGTCTGCATGCACAGTGTTCTGTATATTTTGACGGTAAACTGGACGGCATTCTTACAAATATAGTATGCAGAATGATTGAATGGAAGTTCTGTGCTCTTAACTTGTGCTGCAGACAAAAGGCAGGAATTAAATATAGGCTTATATAACTTTTTCAATCATGTGAGGAGAGCTTCAGTCATTTTTCAACCCGTTACCAGATGATGGTTTTGAACACACACAGGTGATTTCTCACTGCCTGCAGGGCTACTTTTGTGCAGTCTGTTAGATGTATCACTGCTACAAGACACCAGAGCCAATGTGATTACAGTCATTTTCTGGATTTTCTGGAAGTTGCTTAATTGCTAAATAATGAAAAATGTTTAAATATAAGCTATCCTGACACTGTAGCAACACATTTATTCCAGCTGTTATGTGGACATTCTTGATTTTTTTCTAAACAACCACAACAATTAACTAAAAGAAATCCCTGCATGTCTGAGAAAAATCTGACTGGGTCTAAAATAACCTAAAACTCAAATTATCGTAACCTAGTTGGGTTGGCAGCTTGGAGATTAAGATTATCAAATGGTTGCAAAAAAACCCCAGCCCCAACAACACTTTTTAACATCTAGAGAGTCATTTAGTAAACCCCATACAACCAGTTGGTACCATTAGCTGTAATCTTGTTAATTTGCAGTTAGCAGGATTTATTGGTCCTGATGACTACCAGTTTTAGCAAATTAGCAGAAAATTAACAAAAACAGCTGTACAAAAGATAATCAGTAGACTCCTGTTGCGTATCTAAGGTCAAAGGTTAGGGGTTGCTGAGGCTTCAGCAGTCGGACTCGGCCATTCTCTCGGGCCGGGCTGATTGACAGGTGCTGGGTGGGGTGAAGACGTTGGGGTCGCTGATGCCGAGTTGAAGGTTGAAGAAGCGGGTTGAGGTGGTGACGCTGCTGTTCCTGGTGTAGGTCTCCTGCACTGGGTAGCAGTCCTTCAGTGTGTAAATACCAACCCAGGTCTCATCTAGTGGAGAGACGAATGTAACATTAACGCTGATAGATTAAAAAAAAATGAAGGGTTTTACTCCATCAGCTGCTCTGTAAATTTGCTGAAATCTGGTAAAACATGTCCAGTATTAAGAGAGGGGACCTCGCTGGAAGCAGGGCAGGATTAACATGTGAACTTAAACTGAATTTAATAAGCGTATTAATTGATTAAATGTACATAAGATTAGAAGATTCTAAAGAATAAACACCATGTAAGCCTGATAACAACCAACCGGAATATATGTAAAGTAGATTTTTTACACATGGTCCCTCTAAAACAGGGCTTAAAGATGAGATAAAATGCACAAAAGGCATTCTCCATTTAACTTTAGATTAATGAACTAAATTACCACAAACCAGTGATGGTAATCCAGCCTTGACTGGAAGTTTTACGAGTCGTGAAGCAGCTACATGCGCTGAATGTAGAGTAAAGATCATTTTCATTATCAATCAATGTGTCAAAAATGTCCTTGATTAATTGATCAGTTGTTTTGTGTATAAAATGCAGAACATTGTGATGAGATGACAAGGTTTCACAAACTCTAAGGTTAATGTCATAGAAGACTACAGAAGCCAGAAATTCTTCACGTTTGAGAGGCTGGAATCAGATAATTTTTTTTCTTAAAACATGACTCAAAATTATGTATTGATAATCAACATAGCTGGTAATTAATTTATCTCCTTATAACTAATAAATTACTTGACTAATCCTTGCAGCTCTAGTCTACTTCTTAGTATATTAGCACATAAAAAACATACCTCCATGCACAAAGCCATCGCGTTAAAAAACAGACTTACGCTGGCGTGCCGGCTTCCTGTCTGACCACTCCTGAACCTCCACATTGTCTCCGGGGCCTCCGATGATGTACTGGTCCTCAAAGGTGGAGTTGTTTGGAATGTCGAAGGGATCCCAGGCATCCATCAGTGCGATCTTTGCGCACTCCTTGGTCTTCTGGTTAATCTGGAACATCACCATACTCTGGTACAAGTAGATGTATTCAAAGAACCTGAAGCAGGTGGAGAGAAAGCAATAAAACAAAGAGGGTGATACTTTGTGTTGTGTAAAACGTGACGCAGAGCTAAAGCCAGAATCTCCAAACAATGAGATTTTTGATAAATAGTCATCAGAATTGTGGATATAATGACAAAGTGGGTAAGGCAGATACTAGAACAGTCTGTTAAATTCAGAAAATGACACAATTTTACTGTAATGCAGCCTTTAAAAGCAGGAAAAGACACCACTTCTACCGTATCACGATATTACGATATCCAAATTCTACCATGATATCTAGTCTCATATCACAATATCAATATATTATCAATATATTGCCCAGCCCTAGGTTAATAAGGAATAATTCATGAGATATAAGCCATAAAAAAAAACACATTTTGGAACCTCAGAGTTGTGGAAAATTAATTTGGCTGTTTTCTATTATTTATTCTTGTTAATAATGTAATTATAAATATTGCCAATCCATTAATACATGCTTAATGATTTGCAAATATTTTGATTTTTGATAAGTGGTCACATTGTCCAATCTGTCAACTGGACAAATTGGCAAATTCTCAGTAATGGTTTATAAAGATCCAGAAAGCATTTGTGAATGACCATTAGGTTTGTTACAAAGTGGAACCTTTGTTGTTGTTGTTGTTGTTGTTGTTGTTGTTGTTGTTGTTGTTGTTTCCTCTAGCATCATTATTTATTATTTATCACACACTTCCACAGTAAATCTGGGTGTAACGTGCAGACACAGGCCCGGTACTCTCACCTCTGACACGGCGTATGTTTCTTGTTCTGCTGCAGGACTCGGATCCTCTGGTTCTGGCTGTCATAGGAGACGGCGGCTCGGTTGTTCCTCCCGGTGCTGTGGTCGTATAGCACCCACCTGCCCTCCCACTGCAGCGGGGCCAGGCAGGGCCCGGCGGCCGGGAGGGAGACATCCAGCCTGTGGAGGCCGAGAGCAGAAGCCCCGGCCACGGCCAGGAGCATGAGGAAGAACCGGTGCATGACGTCTGGATATACCGGAGTCCCGTTAACCGGTGCGGTTGTTATTGTCGTTGATAACGGGCCGCACCTGCTGCAGACAAGCGACCCTCACACTGGAAAAGGTTTCCGGTTCTGGGTTTCAAAATAAAAGCTTGGATAGTGTGGATTAGGGTAATGTGCGACATTCACCAATGTGGGACAGCTAAGCTCCAGTGCATTTATCTCTTGTTCTATTCAATTATTAACTGTCAACATAAAGGCTACTAATTGTAAAACTTATCTGACGAATAAAGCAAAACATTTTATTTATTTATACTATTTTTGCTCTACATCTATCAACACATTTACAGATCCCATTTCCCAGCCTTATAATTTACACTGTTGTTATATATTGTAGTATGCATATAACTTACACATTTCTTATTTTTCCATTTCTTCATAAGCATAAACATAAACCCTCGGGGATCAATACCATGGATAATCAATACAGTATTTATCTTCATAGAATAGAATAGAATATAATAGAATAGAATAGAATAGAATAGAATAGAATAGATACTTTATTGGCATTGCACTGATAAAACAATACACAAAACTTGGTTCAGCAGCATTCCAAAAATAGCAGCAAAAATGAAAATCACTAAGTGTACTTAAAAAAATGCCTTTAAAATATCATGATAAATAAAAATTGTCATATAACATAGTTAATAAATAATTCAGTTACAGAAAAATAGAGAATTTTGCTTTATTTATTTTTGGGTGTTATTCTTCCTTTCTGCCACTAGATGGCGGCGTTCTGCGCATGCGCGGAGCGACCACGTCCTCACGTCATCCAGCATGGTGGTGAAGAGACAACGTGGGGAAGAAGAGTCGTCGTTAAACGTGGTAGATAGCGAAACAACGATGGAGAAGTTTAGTTTAGCGCTCGATTCCAGCGACGATGAAGCGCCAGAAGAGGTGACATTTGAGGACTCAAAAGCTGAAGCTTTACGGAGCATGAAAGAGGCGCTGGACACGGCAAGAAGGTATACGACGACGACTCTAACCAAACTCCATTTAAAATACTCTGAGTTTAGGTGTGTTCGTGATAATGGAAGAAAGAAGGAACAAATCCAAAATAACGAGTTACTCATCATATATTCTGATTTATACGGTATCATTATTCTTATCGGCATGCTTATTGAACCTTGCACAGCTCCTTATATTACAAAATAATCAAATGAGTTACTAAAAATGGTCTACAACACCGCCTGCTGTCTACAAGTGTCGACAATTATTTTGTAATTAGGCGCTGTTTTAAGGGAATGTGTCAATGCCGATATGAAGTCTCTCCCAACAATTCAGAATTTGTCATATCATATTTTTTAGACCTGCAACTTCATGTGTGAGGAAAGTAACGCCGAATATAGCAGATTATTAAATGGAGTTTTGTGTGACCTTATTTCCTGAGAAAAAATGACTTCTGCCTCAAAGTCACAAACATTTAACATTAGAGGACAGGTTCAAAATGTTTCAAGTCTGTCTCAAAAACAACAGTCAGGAACCTAAATGAAAATTTTAACCTGTTTTTCTTGCTGTAATCATTCCTCCCGTTCATACTGACCATTATAAGATCCCTTCATAATGTTTACAATGGAAGTAATAAGGGGACAAAATTCAGTCCTCCTGTGCTAAAAAAAAGAAGGAAAAAAATACTTAAAAGTTGATCTGAACCTTCAGTCGTCCAAAATATGTCAAATCTTCATCTTCTATGTTTCAACGTTAGTGTTTTTAGTAGCAAAGTCTTTTTGTTACTATACTTCCACCACAGCTCAACAGGGAAACACTAAGAGGGAATCTGATGCTATAAAGACTAAATGTGTCAGATATCACTTGATATGACTAACTCACACTGATGAAGCTCAATAGAAGCTGATCATCTACTTTATAATGACTGTGTGGACAAACTGTGGATTGTGTCCTTAATCACTTCCATTGAAAGCATATTTGAATATATGTTTATCGTCAGTATGAACAGAAGGAATGATCACAGAGAGGAAAACCTCTTCCACCATATGGACACCTGACTGCTGGTTTAAGTCAAACTGAAAAATTAAAAACTTGTCCTTTTAATGCTGGGATAAAACTCATATGAGATAACATTTCATGTGTTTGCGTCTCATCAATAAAGCTAACACAGCATTGTTCATGTTTGCAGAGAGAAGGAGCTGCTGAAGGAGAAGAGAAGGAAGAAACAGGAGCTGTTTCAAGAACAGAAGGTTTGTTTGTGTCTATTATAACATGTAGTAAAACTGTTTTAAAGACATCTTGGTTACTCCGTTAATTTTTTTAGTAACCACTTTGAGTAGATCAATATCTAACATTGAAGTTATAGTAATTTCTGCTCATTTAATCAGTGATTTCAGACATTTGGAATTAATATTCAGATGTCAGCACAGTTGCACAAAGTCTAATAGTTATTTTCATTATTGATTAATGTGCTAATTGTTTCCTTCATTAACAGTATGACGGGCAGTACATCAGATAACAGTTGTAAAATGTCCCAGAGGCCAACATGCGACAAGAAAAGCAGCAAATTATCATATTTTAGAAGCTGGAATCTGCAATCTACAATTCTTCCATTTTAAACAATCCAAACTGACTGACTTTTCTTCTGCTGTTTCCCACAGAAAAGGAAACTCCTACCGGCTGAAGTTTTGGAGGAAATTGACTCGACTCCTTTAAAGTGAGTTTACTGGTTGGACTCGTTCTGCAACATTTTCTCCTCCGTCTCCACTCAGTGAACATAAACTCACTCTTTCTTTCTTTCATTCTGTGTTACAGGAAGCAGAAACAGTCTGAAGATGAAGGTAAATAAACTTTTCGTCCTTTTGTTGGGGTTTAAAACTTTTAGCTGATGCTGTGGTCCAGAACTACAAATATGGCTGCTGTTTTGTCTTCACTCAGAAGATGACGAGGAGCAGCGGGAGGAAGAAGAGGAAATGGAGGGAGAAGATGAGAAGAAGAAGAAGAAATTGGCACATACTCGAAAGTATGTAAATAAACTTTCTTTCTTTGGTACAAAATATGCCCAAATCTAGTTCAAGTTCATTCTTAATGTTGTAAATAGTTTAACAAAATTTAAAAAGAAAAACTTACTTTGAAGCCCACTTACTAGCATGTTGCTGAGCTTTCACTGAGGAAGCTGGTGAGATGCTAGAAAACACTGTTAAAATGTTTAAAACGTTAGTAACTGGATTTGTTGTTCGATTCAGTGATTTAATGAAAAAGATCAATTGATAATGAAAATAATCGTTAGTTGCAGCCCTGTTTAAATTTATTGTTTCTTTTAAGAGTTTTACGGACTGAAGATTAACTATAAGCAGTCAAAATGGTGATTATATAATCATGATTTCTGCCTGTTTGTGTTTCCTGTCTTGTTGGACTTCATAGATTTATGAGTAAAAAGAGTAAAATTCATTATGTGGCCAAAAGATTGTGGACACTTGTGTGTACTTTGGTCTAAGGCTATTTTTCAGTGTTTGGTTCAAGCACTTTTAGTTCCAATGAAGGTGAATTTTAATGCTACTTAAACATCTCTCTACTTTTAACATGTTCAACAAGCACATGTGGGTGTAATGTTCAGGTATATTGTGCTTTAGAATAACTGATAGAAAGCCTTTAATTAAAGCTGGTTGGTATGAGTATTTCATATAAGTTAAACACCTGCAGGCTACACTCTGTGGCAGAAGTCTATTCAGACAATTATCTGCCTCAATTTGAGCTTTGCTACATTGACGTGCCGCCTCGTCCCGCTGAGGTGTCCGCTGTCCAGTGGACTCCCGCTGCGGAGACGGCGGCTACATTAACAGCTTTCAGTCTGAATTTCAACCAGTCGTCCAACTTTATTAAATGTATTAACGTTTTGTGTCTTTGGTTCCCGTCTGTCAGCCTGAAGGGAAACTACACGGTGACGACAGCGACGGAGCGATCGGCGGCTTCCTTCCAGAAGCAGATGGCCGAAGACTTCATCAAGTCCAGACTGTACGGACCAGGAAGCTGCCGGACCACAAGTAAGAGGGCGACGTTCCTGCTGCGGTGACGGTGGAATGAGGCTTTCTAGATAATAGTATTTGATTTAAGAGGAAATAATACAAGGAAAACTAACACATATAATCAAAGTTCACAGCTCTTGGACAGTATACATTGAAATTTTATCAAAATCTGCTGCAGGATTCAGGCGTGATTATCCTCATCTTGTTGTTTCATTTCAACATTTCCTTAAATGACATACTGAACATAGAAACTCAGGACTGTCCCAGATAATATAATAATCCTACAGTTTTATATTCTGATGAACAGTTTCCGTCTACACACTGTGGGTCGACCGATCTGCACAGTTTAAATACAGAACTAAAAGAGCATCACATGTGGATTCATCCGCTGCTGAAAATAGTCCCCAATTACAGTTAGATGTCCTGTTTCAGTAACATTTGCTAAAAACTTAAGTGTCACAACTAAAGAAAGAGAATAAATCACAAAAAGCAGAATAATCCATGTGCAGAGTTTATTTTGAAAGTCTCTCTGATCTCACCTTAAATCTCAGTTTAACACATGGACGCACCTGAAGGATTTCTGACATCACAACTAGTTTGGAGTAGGGTTATTATAGTTCACTAAAACTAAAACTGGCAGTGAAAAAATAATTGAAAACTGAAAAATTAAAAAAATTAATTGAAAACTGAAATTAAAAAAAAAATATAGACTAAATAAAAATTACAATTAATAATAATAATAATAATACATTTTATTTTTAAGGCGCCTTTCAGGGCACTCAAGGTCGCCTTACAATACAGATAAAAAACAATTAAAAGAGCCAAAAGGGACAATAAAAACAAAAAACAAAAAAAACAAATACAATCAGAAAACTGCAGGATGGATGACAAATTAAAGTGAGTATGAAAGTTTGAAAAGGTGGGTTTTTAGACGGGATTTGAAAATGGATAGAGAGGTGATGTTCCTGATGTCGGGGGGAAGGGAGTTCCAGAGGCGGGGGGCAGAGCGGCTGAAGGCTCTGGACCCCATGGTGGACAGACGGGCAGAGGGAACAATTAACAATGCAAAACTAACTAAAACTAATCAGAATTGCAGACAAAATCAGCTTAGTTTTAGTTTTCTTTTCATTTTCCCCATTTTTATTGTATTCTGTTCAGTTTGACTTCTTGAGATAACGGGCTAATACCAGTATAAGGAGACCAAATTTTACCTCAGTGTCAGCATTATTTCATCCTTTACAGCTTCTACTAATCAAGGCTTTCCTCCTAATACCTGAAACACTAAAAACTAAGACTAAAACTAAACTAAAACTACTTAATCACTTGTTAAACTCACTAAATGTAAACTGGAAAAAAAAAAAAAAAAACTAAATAAAAACAAACTAATGGAAATTTCAGTTGTAGTTCCCAGGTTGATGAGGAAGTTTGAAACTTCAGTTAGTAAACCTTTAGTGAATGTTAGTGAAGGTGGAGACCTCTGGTGGCGGTGTGTGAAATTACAGGACTCAGTATAACCAACAGTCTGAAATGCTGCGAGTGACCCCTGCTGGCTAAAATGTGCATTACAACTATTTTTAAAAGTTACTGCAATGGTTTTAGTTTCCACTCATCGATTTATATTTTAAACATAAACTTACAGCGTTTTGTGTTTGGATTAAGATTTTTAAACATTATTGACTATATATTTTATTGTATTCATATTTAATTAATTAATGTTATTCCTGCATCAATTTTATTTCTTTGTTTCTACATATATTTGATCCAGTTTTTATTTCACTGAATTGCACTAAACTGTTTAAAAGATGCCATACAAATAAATACTGATTGATATAGAAATTACTGAGCCTTTTTAAACATGAAACTACATATTTGTGAGAAATTAGTAGAGTTTTATCTCCAGAAGGAGTATAAAGAGATGGACTTACATTGTTGGTTTTGTCGTTTTAATGGAATTTGTTTACAAAAAGAAAAATATACTTTAACCTCCTCCTGTTAAAGTTGTTTGGTCTCAATGTTTAATATAATAAAACCCCTGCAGGCTACACTCTGTGGCAGAAGTCTATTCAGACAATTATCTGCCTCAATTTGAGCTTTGCTACATTGACGTGCCGCCTCGTCCCGCTGAGGTGTCCGCTGTCCCTTGGACTCCCGCTGCGGAGACGACGGCTACATTAACAGCTTTCAGTCTGAATGTCAACCAGTCGTCCAACTTTATCTAACGTTTTATCTCTTTGTGTCTCTCTGCTTTTAGGTAACGAGCTGCTCTCCCTCCAGAACAAGAAGGGCAGGAATAAAAGTGCAGCAGTGCAATTCGTTAAGAAAGACTGGGGTAAGTTTGACTGTGGATACTAGATAGCTATCATCTGTTCAAGCTCCACAGTTTATACAACTTAACTAGGTTTGAGTGTGTTGTGTTTGCATACTGGAAAAGTGCCAAAAAATACCTTTCTGTGTGTGTGTGTGCAAAGTCTGATATATCTTACTCCTCTGTTGTTGTCCAAAAACTATAAAAACACCACTGCACTGGGTGACATGTTAGTTTGTTTAGAAACGGGGAAAAAAGACTAATAACATCATGATTTAAGTCTCTGGAGAGTATTTCTGTGTAAGCATGATTTAATACAAACAATAAATTTAAAAAGCTGTTTCAACCTGTTTTTGTTTGCTAATCCAAACAGAAAAAGTAGCTGGAGGTTAACTGGATAGTAAACATGAAAAAAAATGGTCTCAGGACCGTTTGCAGGATTTCTGAGGATCTTTTGTAAAACTGTCAGAACAGCAAAAAGTGTTAAACAACCTTTTGGGCTTTTTAAAACATCACCACGTAATTAATTTTCCATGAATACAGATGTTTATCACTGTTCAGATGGTATGAAAACACATCAGATGCACACACTGAAGCTAAGGAGCTAAAGAAAGGGTGTTAAATGAAGGATAGTGTTGTGACCCTTCTCTTTAGCTTATCACAGTTTTCATTATATGTTGACAAGACACTGAGGTTATTTAGAAACTGCATTGGTTTTTTTATGCCATTGTTTTTATCAACCGACACATTTATTTTTCGATCGAGCATCACTAATCGCTCTCTCATATCTTCCGTTTGATCTTACAGCCTCTAAGGAAAAAGCCAAAGCCGAGAAGCTGAAGAAAAGGTGGATCCACAAGCAGAAGCTTCCTTCCTCTTGACCGGATGTCTCGAAAAGCCTCCACCCGACCCGGGCCAGCGGAGCTCATCTGCAGCGGCCTGAGCAGCAGCCGCTCACTCTGGCTTTACATGGACACCAGTCAGGACCGAGCGTCAAAAACTCTGAGCCAGGACACTTACATCAAACTGAATCAGTTCATTAAAGAGATTGAGGAGGAAAATGTGCATCTGAGAGTCACAGTAAAAATCCTATTTTATAAAAGCTCTTTTCCACTTCAGGAAACTGAACAACCTGTTCGCTGAGACTTCTCATAATCTGACCTTTAAGAAGCTTTAAGGTTGTGTTTTATGTTTCCAGTATATTCTACATAGTGGCATGTTTGTGGCACAAATTAAAAGGAGACAGCAGGACAAAGTTTGGTGGATCAGTGACGTCATTTGTGGGACTGACAGTAGATGTGGAGCTGATATTTGTATTGATTCCTGTTTATGAAATACAACTTTAAAGCCCCTTTGTATCAGTTTCAGTTTGCTCCACTGTGTGCATGTTAATCCTTTGTTTCTCAGTCACTCAGGATTTTGATGAGTTTTCTTGTGATATTTGCAGCAGTGTTTTATGTGGTCATTTGTTGCAGGTATTTATAAGCTTTCTAAGCAAAGGAAAGTAAAAGTGATTTAAAAACTGCTACTAATGAGTCATTTATTCACGTCCATTGTGAAGTAATTTGTTGATTTCATGCAGAAAAGTAATTTAACAAAAATCATAATTTCCTGGATGGACTGGTTTCTATATTTCATCCCTTTTCTACACTGTTTATTCTTTACAGCAGACATATCCAAACTATTCCATAAAGGAGCCGTATGCCTGCAGGTTTTTGTTCCAACCAATGGAGAGCACACAAATTTGACCAATTAACTGTTTGAGGACTGAGATCAGCTGATTAAATGAGTTAAGCCTGGTGTGCTCCTGCTTGGTTGGAGTGAAAACCTGCAGCCACATGATGGACCTTTATGGAATAGTTCGGACCTGCCTGCTATAGAGGGTTGCAGAGGGTCCGGGAGCCGATCTGGACAGGTCAGCAGTCCATCACGAGGTTAACTACGGGGGCAATTTAGCATCACCAATTAACTAAACCTTCATGTTTTTGGAGGGAAGATGGAGAACATGCAAACTCCACACAGCCGACTGGTGGGCTTTTTGCTGTGAGGTAACAGCGTTTACCACTGCACCACTCTGGTTTCTACAAGCTTTTTAAAGGTTTCCCACCACTATCGCCAGTCATAAACCATTAAACTGGTATTATCAGTGCTGTAGTCTCAAGCTGTTGGCCCATAAGACGACTTTACAAAGCCCCCAACCTGCTTATATTTATAATTTATCCAACTCACCGACAAATTAAATCCCTCACTTTTTATTTAATGCGTTGTTTAAGTATGGAAGCCCATTAATGCCAAGAAAATCAATTAAACACACGTTTTTGAAAAAGACACATTGAGTTGGAATCTCATTTTTACTCTTCACGTCCCTTTTAATGAAACTTCATGTCTTGTCTGTCAGGAGAAAGCCGCAGTTGTTCAGGAGTATGATCTGAAGCAGCCAAGATGTACGTAGGGTTTAATACCTCTGCATTAGTATCAAATCTAGAGTAAAATGAGTCCCAGAAGTCTTCCTCAAAGCCGATGGAGAACAGATTATTTTAGTTTTGTTAAACTCCTGCAGTGGAAAAGAGCTGTTATAAACCCGGCAGAGTTTTTGTTGTTAAAATGCCTCAAAAAGGAGATTTAGACCCGCGGAGGGACTCAACATGTAAATACACTGTTTAGATAAATCAGCTGAAATCTGTAAATCAAACAACCTGTTCTTTGTTTTCTGTAAAATGACCATTAATAAATACTTTTTTCTTCACATATGTTCTTTTAAATCTTCTTAAAAACACAAAAAAAAAAAAAACATTCCCACCCTCCTGACAGCTTTACTGCATATAGACTCTGTGGTGAGATTGTTTTCTATCGAATAGTCGACTCAGCACTTTGTCAGTGATGAATTACATCCAGATATTTCCAGTAAATAGTATAAAGTGTGATTGAAAAGAACATTTTCAGTGATGTGAAACCAGGTCTGCAGAGGAAGACTGAAGCCTGAACCTGGACCAGTTTAACACTTTAACACCACTGCCTCTGCTTTCAGACTCTACTGTACCTGTTTGAAACATCTGGATGTAATTGATCATAATTATTAATGTTCCAACTGATTAATTTAAATCAATGATATCACTGTTTTTGAGTTCTGACACCTCTCCGACAACCTCCACACCAAATATATGCTAAGTTATTTACTTAGTTTGTCCACCTGATAGAACTGATATGTTGAGTTTAAACTGCAAAATGTCATTTTGAGTACATATTTTGGTAAGAATAAGCAAATTCAGGATGTGACATATGTAATTAAAATAAAATATAAAATGATATATATAAAACGTGTTTCCTTAACACACAATTATGAATTTTGGCCTCAAAAAAGCCAGTTTTGTGGGGGTTTTAATTTAAGGGTGTCACAATAAATAAAGTTATAATGACCATATTTCACTATTTCTTCACCAAAATATTAATCAGTAATGAAAATAACTATTAGCTGCAGCTCTGTATTACCTGTGTTTGGCCTCATTATTTATACAACCTTAAAAGACCCAGAAAGTTCAGTTTTTTTAAGGTGGACTTTTTTCCCCTTCATGTTTCATATGTGTGTGCATGTGTGTGTGTGTGTGAATGTGTTCAGAATAATAAAAAAAACACGTATTTTAAACACGTCATTTAGGATTGAACTGAACTCTGCAGACTCAGCAGGACAAAACTGGTTTTCGATTCAGGAGACGTGAGCTCCAGGCATCATGCATCATCCACACAAGAGCTATCATCATTTATCATTTTTAATATAAATCTTTTTTTTTTTCACCCTCACACAAATTGCACATTTTTTTTTTTTTTTTCTCCAAATGGACACACAGTCAGCAATGGACAACTTACTGGTTGACATCTTCCTTATACACCGTGAACTGGCTAAAAAGAAGGAGAAACAAAAAAAGGAATAAAATAAGAGAGACATCTAACTTGATCTTACCACCACTTTACTATGGCATGCATAGGTTTCAGACCTTACTCATAAAAGAGACAACAGACACTTTGTCTAAGAAGTTTTCTAAACGATGCTGTGACTGCTTGCGATCCGATTTTTAAAAGAAAAAAAGAAAAGAAAAGAAAAGTGAAACAAAACAAGGTACAGAAAAAGTTTGGTTCCACCGTGAGGAGAAATATCAACTCCGGACGCCTGCAGGAAAAATGTAGAGGGACAAAAAAAACAAAAAAAAGGATGTGTGTTTTAGCAAAAAGCCTCGGCATTCCTGTTTCTCTGCATGAAAACACAGGTTTCAAACACAGCTACGATGTCGTCTTCCTAAAAATATTTGGTTCTTTGTATTTGTAGATGTGGTAGCCACAGTGCAGTTGACAATACTGAATGTTTATTTTTTAAGTTTTTTTTAATAGTTTTTCTTATTTTATTTATTTATTTTCCCCCGTCGATGCTTTTGAGCTCTAAGAAAAGTTAAGAGGCAAGAGACGGATCTGGTAAACATGAATGAAATGATGGGTTAGGGTTAGTTAAGAGACCGGCAGGCTCGAGGGGCTTTTCATACCTGAACGCTGCTTAAACGGCAGCCAAGTAGAAATAAGATTGAATTCAGGGGTAAAAAAAAACAAAAAAACAATCGGTAATGACTTTAAACAAAACTAGCAACGTATTTGACTTCCATTAAAGTCGAACTAATTTATTTTTTTTGCTAAGTCAGCAGTTATCTTCCTGGTGTTTGAATTGTTTGCTCATTGTAGTCAAGAGTTGTAGTTTCCAAACAGAGTAAATGTTTTGAGAGGGGCAGCAAATAATAATAGTTTAAAGTTCTTTATCAAAAGCAACACAGGCAGGACCTTAAAGCCCCCATCTCCACAAAGAATATCAGTTTATCTTCTTCCTTCAGTTCTACTAGAAGTTTCTCTGAGCTCATTGAAAGTATTGATTTTAGGTGACAAAACGACGAGTTGAATTTTTGACATTACAACTAGTTCGGAAGCCAATTCTGGTCCAATATGCAGAAATATGATGAGAAAACTCGAAGCCTCCAGTGCACAAACTCTGAGAATAGACTTTACACTGAAATATATTTGCATATTCATAGATTTTGGGTTTTTGCAATGAGAGAAAAGGAGTAGAAGCCATTTTAAGAATTTAAACTTTGTAATCACATTTTTATTTTTGCGGAAAAAACTAAATCAGACACACATTTCGGCTCCAAGAAGAGTCTTTTTTGTCTTAAAACATATCTAGAGGGGATCTTTAAGGACAAACCAAGGATGCTGCCAGATTTGCTTTTTCTTTCTTTTTTTTTGTACATTTGTAGATACGCAGTTATGCCGCGGCTGACGATGCAACACACTTTGTGGCACCTGAGTTTTCCAAGCAGACAGCAGTCAGAAACAAGCTTCGTTACTGTAAATAGAGCTCAAAGTAATTCTGGTACATTTGGACCCTGAGCAGGGTCAGAGACAAACAGAACCTGAGCTGACCCCTCCTTAAAAAAAAAAACAACTAAAATCTGCAGAGTGAAAGCTACTTGGGAAGTTTGGGAACCACTAGTTTAATCTCCATCTGTTAATTGAGCCCTTCGTATTTTACTGTTTATTAGTCGAACAGAAGGTGTCGATCACTCAGCAGGCGTTGAAATACGAACCAAAAGTAACATCATAGGAAGGAAATTAGAGTTGGGTGATTGTTTCTATTTTCAAGTCATCCAATGGTGGTTACTAAAGACCACCAGGGGGCAGCAAACTGGTTAATAATTAAGGATTTAAAATAGCTAATTAACAGGTTACTCTAACAGAAACATCTCTAAATGCACAGTAAGGTGCCGATTCTAGAGAATATTTAAATATATTTTATATCAGAACATTTTAGGCACCAATTGTCAATCATGCCTTCCATCGTCAATCGTCAAATGATCGGGTCGCCAATCAGCACAAAACTAGTGAGAATCAGAGCTCACGTTATGCAGGCTTGTTAAAAAGAGGGAATAAAGAGGGGAACAAGTTTTAAAGTTTGGTGGTACGATACTGACTTTCAAAACTAGACTGTAGACAATCTCTCTTAGAGTCACGCCGGTTCTCAGATGTCACTCAACTGCCGCCAAAAGGAAACATCAACTCAAAAAGGTGAAGACGATTTTTTTTTTTTTTAAAGAAGGAAAAATAAGTCCGATATCTGCAGTATTATAGTTTATTTTCTTACACAAAAAAAGTGAGTAGAGTTTAAATTTCAGTTCGACTTTAAATGAAATGCACAGTTTGCTTTATACCGGCTCGGTTTTCTGTTCCGAGTTCGGGTCTGAAAAGCCCGTCGATGTGCCACTCCTAACAAACAAAAAGAAAGAAAGAAAAAGGAAAGAAAACCCAAACTTGTAGTCGAGGCCTGGGATCAGTCACTGCCGCTTGGTTGGACTCCACTACTCTAAACCGAAACGGAGGAACAAAGGGACATTTTTTTAGCTCCTGAGTTCTTTGCGGGTTAAGGATTTAGCATAGACATCGATATGAAAATAAAGATTAACAATGTTTGCATCAAACCTGCTGTGCAGCTTGGGGGGGAAGGGGGGTCTGGGAGGGTTAACGAGTAAAAAGGGGGATCAAGGACCATCGCAGGGTTCCTCAACAGGGTTTCCATTTTTACAGAAGCTCCAGACTTTGTCCAGGAAGTGTTTGTGAGGATCTTTTCAGTTTGACGTCGATAAACTCATCAAAGTACCACAATGTGTGAATGTAAAGTTTTAAAACTCAGTGTTTCACGACTGTTTTCCAACATTTTTACAGACCCGAAAACGGTCGAATTTATCATCTTTCCACCTGTGTAGGAACCCTGAAGTCAATAAAAGTGGGGAAAACATTAAAAAATAAAGAAGTGTATAGACTGGGAAACAACCAGCACGCTCCAGCGGTCACTGGTGTCAGTACAAAGAACTAAAGGATTGCTTTTTTTTTTTTTTTTTTGTTGCTTTTTTTCAATTTCCTTTTCATTTGATAACTAAATATCTCGCTCTATTGATATAATTCCATTTTGTTAAATTCATATATAAACGTTAACATGTACACACTCTTGTCACTGGTAATCGGTGGAATTGGGACCTTTATTATAATAATAATAATAATAATAATAATATTAATAATAATAATAATAATAAGTTGGTGGAACTCGATCTTGCTGCTGGCGCTCAACAAATATACTGTGAATGCAACAATAATTAATAGAATGATAATTAGAATAATAATAAAAATTAGAATAATAATCATCATTGTCGTCTGCACCATGCCTTGTAAACCTGGAAAAACTAGAAAAACCTAAAAACAAAATAAGAGCCAGGTATCCACGCCTCCCTACCCCCCACCCCCCCATTCATCCACCCATCCAGCCACCGCCTACTTTACCAAAGAAAAACAAAACAAACAAAAACAAGAAAAAAGAAAAAGTTTAAAATTTAGGGAACGTTGAGTCGAGACTGTAGATTCACTCTGGCTTCTGTGAAGTCCGAGTCCACATGCGTCACACACATCATCTCCGCCAATGTCCTGAAGTCAGTGAAGGGCGGTGAGTTTGGGGGAGTTTGAGGGGAGGGGGCGTTTCAGTGAATGGGGGGGGGGGGGCTAGGCTGTCTGTAATGGAGCCTTTTGCGTCGGCCTCAGTTTCCTCGCTTCTTTTTGTGTTTTCTATGTGAGCCGGATTACAGGGACCACGTTAAAGGGCGGTCTCTCGTCTTTTTGTTTTTCTTTGTTTTTTTACATTTTTCTTTGACAGGAGGCGGCGGGGGCAAGGAGAGGAGGAGGAGGGGTTGCCAGACTGTCCACCCCGGTGGGGTTCATGGCGGGTGGGTTGTGGATCCACACGAGTTCGGCTCTCCGAAGTATTTTTCAAGTCGGCTACTCTTGGCTGGATTCCCCGCTGTCAGCCAGAGCGATGCAGACGCAGCCTCGGTGGGCTGGAGGTGGTGCAGGGGAATGAGGGGGGGGGAGCGGGCCAACCAAGGTGGAGGCGTTATTTTAATATTTACGATGGAAAGGGAGGTGCTGTGTGAGTGTGTGTGTGTGTGTCTCCTTTTTTAAATGTATGTGGTGTGTGTGTGTGTGTGTGTGTGTGTGTGTGTGTGTGTGTGTGTGTGTGTGTGTGTGTGTGTTGGCGCTCTGAGGCTCCGTCCAAAAGGGACTCTGATCCTTTGGTGTTCGTGTCGGTCGGTAAAAGCTGAACAGGAAGCGAGTGAGGTGGTTAACTTTCTACTACGTTTAATCGTGCAGAGGAACGTCTCCTCGGCTAATAGGACTACAACTGATGGAGGAGGCGGAAGGAGCCGCTTCTGGACAGGTCCTCAGTCTGTGTGTGTGTGTGTGTGTGTGTGTGTGTAGAGATATATATATTTATATATGTGTGTGTGTGCATTTATACGGGGCTAGTGCAGGTAATCGTCCACAGAGGCAAAGGCGCAGGAGCCGCTGCCAGTCCGTGCCATGATGGAGAGGCACTGGGCGGCTTGGCCCACGGCCTGGGCCAGAGGGGGCTGCTTCGGCAGGTTGTGAGTCTCTGGAGGAAAGAAGAAAGAAAGAGAGGAAGAAGAACAACAACATCAGGACTGAAAGCAACAAAGAACCAGAGTGTTTTCTTTAGAAGGGTCAAGTTCCCCCAAATGATGTTACAAGACACTTTTGGGTCAATGGACGTTTTTTTTTGTGTCCATGTGGTTTAGTTTAAATTTAAAGGGTTAAAATGTGAAAATAAACGTATGAATAACTTGCACACATTCTTTTTTTGTGGACCCAGCATCAAAGTTCTGCTTTTAATCCATTTAGAGAGAATATATTAGAGGATTATTAAGTGGTGTAACCATAAAAACTTTGTACCAAATAATTCAACTTGCTTAAAAACAGTAAATTGTCAATAAAACACCATATCAACTAGTTTGGCATGATCTTACATTATAACTTTATATTAAATAAAGGTAATGGAATACAATTGTTCTAAATATTACATTTACTCTGGTAACCATGGAGATCAGGAACCATTTACATTAATTATTAGTATAAGTCCATTTACATACACTGCAGGTGATAAAATGTGTAATATGTATCATTCTTTTGTGGTTACACCATTTGACATTTTCAGGAGCATTCAGTATTACTTTTGGTAAAAAAAAATGGTGCAAATATCATTTCAAATGATATAAAACCAACAAAAATACTAAATGTACATTTTAACAAACCTGATGCTGCTTTTAAATCTAGTTTTAACATATTTTTGAATTGCTTATCTTACCAACACTTATTAGTCACTGACCCTTTTACACATAAGTCTACATTATCTGCAGATTTTATTTCATTACATCATCTCGGTGCTAAACAACAACAAAGAAATGTTGCCGATTTATTCTTTAACTTGAACTTCTCTTCAACAACTAAACGGTCCCATCGCTGACTCACCTAATATTGCACTGTTGAGAGTGGAGCAGACCGGCTCTCTCTGAATGGAGTCCAGCTGGTATCCGACGGGGCTGCTCCAGGGGTCCGAGTAGGCGAGCAGGCTGAAGGCGTCCTGCAGGAGAGAAACAGTGTTATGTACGGTACTGAGAATCACTTTGGCTCCAGTGTTGCGGCTCAGACCTTCAGTCACCTCAGTGTGAAGAGTATTAACATGTCTTTAGTTAAACACAACGTGGGTTATAGAAGCTCTGTGATGTCCGCTGTTACCTTGAGCATCTTCTTGTTGGCCGAGTTCTTGCCGCACTCTCTGCGGAGGTGTTCGCTCATGCTCTGGAGCTCCCTGCCGAAGTGGATCATTCTCTCGATGGCGGCCTGGCTGCCGCCGCACAGCTGCCTCTTGGACTGAGCGGACTCCACCTCTGCAGAGTTCAGCAGGTTAAAATTACCACGTTTTAAATGTAGATAATATGATAATGTGTTTACAGTACAGGCATTTAGCTGAAGCGCTTACACTGTTTATTATAATGAGAGCAACAGCTGAATAAACCTCAAATCCTCGATCTAATACAGCCATTAGATTTTAGAAAAGAGCAAAACCAAGCAGCAGCTAACAACTTAATCCTGAGCTAATGTGGAAATACCTTAAAGTGACTCTGATGCTCCAACTGACTCTCAATCAAAAAGCCTTCACTTCTCTTTAGTCATTATGGTCTCGATCGCTAAATTCAGGCCCTATAATAAGTGTGCTGGTGGTCATTTTTAGAAATAATGGCTGCATTAATAAGATTTGAAGACTTGTAGCAGCTTTGATGTCTAGCTGTGTGGCGTTGATTGACAGCTGGCTCACCTGCTGCTCTTCCCGTCTCCTGAGTCGGACTGTTGTCGGACTAAGTTTAATGTTATTTTATTATGATATCTGCCCTGTTAACACATTTAGTTTGGCTCTGAGGTAGTGAAGCGTGTTTTCAGAGCATGAAAGACAACAACACTCCTTATTTGGAAACTTGTGGCTCCAAACAGAAAACATGGCGCCGACTTTAAGCTGCAACTCTGGGCTTCAAACCGGCTATAAGCAGGAATCGACAGACTTATTAAGAGCACAATGCTTTTTAAATTCATTACTGTTATAAACACTGAACTCACCCATGTCTGCATCACAGTCGTCGGGCTCGGCGGTGTGTTTGGAGCTGCCGTTGAGGAAACCATTGGAGGACGATTCTGTCACTCCGTTGGTGAAGTGGTCGACTTCCATGTCCACATCGTTACTGAGGCAGGAAGAGGAAGAGGAAGAGGAGGAAGGAGAAACTGTCAGTATGTGTGAGTCATTCCTCCTCAGAAATCACTCAAACGTATAGTATAGAGTATTTTCTGATTTAAAACACTTTCTAGCAGCCATGTTGGAGATAAATCTATGAGAAAAACTAAGTGTTTGAAAATGTATTTGATTTTGTGCAAAAACAATGGTTCATTTCCTTAACGTGTGATTGGATGATGTGTCTAGTGTAATAAACAAGAAAAATAATATATAGGTATTCAACAGGATAAAAAACTAATTATCAAAGCATTGAGTTAAAGTTACATTAGTGTTGAACCTTCCTAATGTGCTGCCTCTTTATAGATGAGCTTTGACTTCTTTCAATTATACTATGAAACTAAAATCAGATGCAGAAACAACAAAGTCAAACTAATGATTCATCTCTTAATTGAACGGTGCATTTTGAGCTGAGGCAGATTATTGCTTGTGTTGCATTTATAGCTACTTTTTAATCATCTACACAGACTGGAAACAAACATTATTCATTCCTAATTTACTTCATTTATATACTTAATTCTCGTGTTACTGATGTGAATCAACACAGCACTAAGGTTAAAGTAGTTATACAGCAGTGGCTTTATAACCACAGCCAGACTGACACTGGATAATCAATGCCGATATATTTGAGAGTTTGTAAAATAGACAAATAAATGAATAAGCAAGAATATACTGGCTGATATTAACAAGTATTAAATGTATTGTGACCCAGATACAGACTAAATTAGCTCAAACATTTCTGCACTGTACTGTGATGACATAATATCAGATATACAGTATTTGTGCTCTCAGGGTGTATTTATGAATGAATGAAATGTTAATTGAGGTTTTCTTGGTTCAGTACCTGGTTAGAGTCTGTTGGCTGCGGCTCCCGTTGAGGCTGATATCAGACGCTGGGAGAGTGGAGGCGGAGGCGGGGGGGCAGGGCTTGTGACTGTGAGGAGAGGAGCTGTGGATCTTATTAGACGTCACACCATTACAGCAGTTACTGTCAAACCCTGAAAAAACCACAGAGCAAGAAAGAAAAAAAACATTTGTAAACAACATGAGCAAATTTTCAGATACAAACAAATCACTTTCTCAGATTTATAATGATGTGACTGTGCAGAGCTGCTCAGTACCTGTGAGGTAGGGCTGGGAGCTGCTGGCTTTGTGGCTGGGGCTGCTGAAGGGCCGAGGGGAGCCGGGGTAACTGTCCTGAGACTTTGGGCTGCGACCTCCGAGGCACCTCACCTCGCTGTCCGTCCCATTCACCATCTCGATGAACTGTCTCACCCTGAGATCCAGATGGAAGGAGGGACGAGAAGAAGACAGGACAGACGGAAAGTGCACAAAAAGGTAGAAGACAAGGCAGATTGAAAGGGCAGAAAAAGGAGAGACAGAGGAAGGAGGGAAGAAAAAACTTTAGTATTTTTAAAACAACAGATAAAACATAGCTAAAGACAAACCAATCATGTGATCACTGAGCTTTGCACAAATCAGTTGTATCAAACATGGAGAGTATAATAATAATAATAATGCTTTATTTTTGGATAGGGACATAGCACATTAATGAACATTAATATTAAACATCTCTGTAAACATGCCGGATTATAGCAAAGCTGCTAATTTGCATCCGTAGTCCCTAATAAACAAATAGAAAAGATACAAATAGAAGAGACAACACAATATATTACACAATCAGAAGGACACCAGACCCAGTGTGTATGTGGTGTTTGTTTTTCTATGCTGTTTTTATTTGTGGTGTATTGTTTGGAAATATTACTAATTGTTTGTCTTGTTGTACTGTTTGTATATTTTATTGTCTTTTTAACTGTCTGTATTGTTTGTCATGTTTTATCTTTTTTATCTATAAAGCTCACTCTGGTTTAGCATGGCCCCTGTTAAATAAACTATTAAATAAAAATAAATGCACATTCAATTGATTTTAAATAACAGAAGTATTAAGAGTACAACACACTCACTTCTTCATTTTAAACTGATTCATGCAGGACTCTCAATGGAGTTATCTGCAATTAGATATGCGATTATGTTATTCTGAAACAAATCTAAAATGAAGCCTGGGTCGTACTTGAGCATGAAGAGAAGGTCTGGGTTCCTCTCCAGGAGGCTCGGGTAGAGCTGCTGGGTGGTCTCGATGGCCTCGCCCATTCTACCCGACAACACCAGCTTCTGGATCTCTGTGAAACCAACAGGAAATAAACACTTCATGTTGTTGGTGTTTAAAAAAAAGACTGACTAGTAATAATCCTACTTGTAACCTAACCCTAACCAATGTTGATTTGAGCAAACACAACTCATTCAGTATCAGATTGGTGGTGTTTCTTCAGAGGCTATTTTTAGACAGCAGAGACAGAAGGACTCACTCTGTCGGTTTTTGATGGAGGCCAGCTCCTCGTGCACGGCCTGGTCAGTGGATTTGGCAAAAGCTTCAGCTGTGGCACAATAACTGTGGTGCACAAGGTAGGAAGCCACCATCCTGACGAGAAGAGAGAAAGAGAAAAGAAGAAAACACACCGATTAAAGGCAGAGGCACCTGGACAAACAACAGATCCACTAATGAAAGCTGCAAATCCATCTGAAACATAATCAACACGTCATTTTTGTGCTTTTTTGACTGAGAAATTATAATTTACTTATATAAACACACATCTGATAAGAGATTCTTGGTTTGGTCCTAATGGAATTAGATAACCACTAACTCTCTGTTTAGACAAATATAAACAGTCCCGGTTTAAAGACATTTATCAGTAGCTAAGTCAAATATTTAAATAAAATGTCTCCCACTTGTAAATATCGAGTAAAGATTTGAGCCAAAATGTCTTTTCTTGTCATTAGTTATTTACTTCTATTCCCATGATTAGTTAGAGAAATACCTTTAATGCTTTAAAAGTTCAAATTGATGTATTAGGATAAACCCCTTTAAGACAGACCATGTTGTTTTCAAGAGGTCTCCAACATGTAAAATCAGGCGGGGAGTTCCAGGCCTCTGAAATGAGGACAACGCAGAAGTAACTTAAAACTGCATTCTATCAAAAGGCCACCAGGGGGCGACCGTTTTGGTGTCAAAAGGACTTCCGTCTCTATACAAGTCAATGGAGAATTCACCAACTTCTCACTTGATTTCTAACCTCAGTAAACGTTTTCAAAATGTGTTTATGGTCTCAATCGCTAGTTTAAAGCCTTCTTCAATGCAGTATGATGTTCATTTGGGACATTTTGGCCTCCCTGATTTTATATGTGACGATAAAGCAGGGTATGCATTAGGGCGTGGCTACGTCGTGATTGACAGGTTGATTGGTTCACAGGTTCAGGAGGGCGCCTCATGCCCCTCCTGATGCCCATATAAGTAGAATTCCTGTTTTTATTTTTCCCAGCATGCACCGGAAATGTTCAAGATGGCGCTGCTCAGATCCGATACTAATGGCCTCCGAGCAGCAGTCCACAAACCAATGGGTGACGTCACGGATGTTACGTCCATTTTATATACAGTCTATGATTAAAAACTGTAAACGAATGAACCCGATGTGGTTGTAAACTCTCATTTCACTGGAAAAACTACACAAAGTATTCCAGGTTAAAGTTGAAGCAGGAAGTTGGCCCATAAAACTGTGACGAGGACAAAGCTGAGGTGATAATTGTATTGTTCACCTTTGTTTTCTCTCCCAGATAAGATTTGTTTAACCTGGAGGTGCGTTCACGGTTTATCTGATCATCTGATTTGCTCCCGTTTCTTTTTCCCTTTAGGACTTTTTATTTTCCCCTCACAACTATGTTCCCAGATCACAGCAATTATCGTGGTGAGAACAGAGTTATTATTACTGATATAAAATGATAATCAAAGCTACTTCAGAGCATCGCTGAGCTCAAATAAATAAAAGGCTGTGAAATATAAAAATGAAGGTGGATTAACACTGTTTACATGGTAGATTTAGTAAAGTGGCCATTAAAACAGCACTAATTCACCACTTTTCTGCTTTAAGTTTCTCTTTTTTTAAACAGAAATGATGTATTAATATTCTTGTTGGTTGAATCCCGACTGTTGTAAGCTAGCATTAAGAAAACTCAATTTATGATGTTGGTCCGCACTAAAAAAGGACATTCACAATTATTCAAGTCTGTTTTAAAACAATAGTCAGGAGCCCAAATTAACATTCCTCCTGTTCGTTTCTGAGCATTAGAAGATCCTTCATAATGTTTACAATGGAAGTGATGGAGGACTAAATCCACAGTCCTCCTTCTGTGGAAACATGGATTTAAAAGTTGATCTGAAGCTAATATGAAGCTTCAGTCGTCTGAATGAATCACATCTTTACAAGGAAGGAAGGAAGAAAGAAAGAAAGAGGAGTAAGATGAGGAAAGAAAAAGAAAAGGGAGGAAGATTCCTTCCTCTTTTCCTCCCTCCTTACTCCTTTCTTTCATTCCTTCCCTCTTTACTCCTTTTTCTTCCTTCCTTCCATCCTTCCTTCTTTCCCTCCTTACTCCTTTCCTTCTTTCCTTCCTCCCTCCCTCCTTACTCCTTTCCTTCCTCCCTTCCTCCTTACTTCTTTCCTTCATTCCTTCCTCCCTCCCTCCTTACCTTCCTTCCTTCTTACTCCTTTCCTTACTCCCTCCCTCCCTCCTTACTCCTTTCTTTCCTTCCTTCCTTCCTCCCTTCTTACTCCTTTCCTTCCTTCTTTCCTTCCTTCCTTCCTTCCTTCCTTCCTTCCTTCCTCCCTTCCTTCCTTCCTTCCTCCTGTCCTTCTTTGACCTTAATTAATATCCTGAGTTTATTAAGACAACAGGTTAATACAGAGTTAGTTTTGAGCCTGAATCAACTAGTGAACAGAGGACATTAAAAATAAAAGCTTCTCTGTAATGTAAACGTGTCTAAAAATAAAGTCCTGCTTCACATAAACAGAGCAGCAGTCTGAGCATTTACAGCAGGACAGAAAATGTAATAAAGTGGAATTTACCCTTTAAAGGATGTGTGTAAAATAACTTGATTGATGTGTGTGTGAGTGTGTTTGACATTTGGCTCAGCAGATGATGACAGGGGATCCTCCCGCTAAGAGTACAAAAAAATGACTTGTATGCAACAAGTGTTTTTCTCCGAGAAGAAGGAATCTCACTCTTCCTGCCTGCTTGTTATTTCTCCGCTCGGTCGACTCTACAAACAAACTTCCACGACGTTGCCAGCTGTGTTTCTGCTTTCTGCTCCAAATCCTCGTTACGCTACCGTTTCTCTACCAGAAAAGACAATAAACACTTCCCCCAGCCGACAATCTGACACCAGCTTAAAAACTTCCTGTTTTCAAATCCTAGACTCTTCCGGATGAAGGCTGTGACTCCCTCCACTCCGCTCCGCTCCAGCCCTCCACTCCGCTCCGCTCCAGCCCTCCACTCCGCTCCCCATAATATGGAGATTAAATCCATTCAGGACAAGTAATCACAGCAACAGAGAGCTAATCCCATCAGGGCACGGCATGAAGAGAAACTCCAGTCCCACAGTTTTTACTTCTGGATCAGGGCTCTTGCTCTCTGATGGGGAGTGGGGGGGTTTGGTCCATCTGGGCCTTGATGCTGCTCATGTCTGCAGTCATTTCCTGTCGCCTACAGCTGGGATGCTCATGCTGGTAATTATTGTGGGCAGAAATATCACGGTCGACGGTATTATCACGATTATAATCTAACTTTTAGAAGAAGTTACTTCACATTACGATCCGCTTCAAGCCAAAGAAGCTACAGGATGTTTGATGATGTTTGGTTTAGTATTTTAACAGCTGGATTTTGCTGCAAATGGACGCAAATCAAAGAAAAATAACCACAAAAAAATGCAGATTGGTTGTTTAAAGTTTAAAAAAGTTTGACTGGAAATGACTTTTAAATGCAGCTCAGTGTCTCGATCTCTTAGACTGTCTATTTCCTGATTTGTTTTAGGTCTTAATAGTTGTGATAAAACCAAAAACTCTCACTTAGGATCACTTGTACTCACTTAACCGTCCTCCTGTCGTTATTTGACAGGTAAAATATGTTGTTTTTGTAGTTTATTGAAATGAAACTGCTAGTTAAGGAGCTGGAGGAGAGCTGTGTTTTTTTCATGTCTTCTGAAATCAGTGACAATCGCTCAGTAACAGTAACAGCACTAGTTGGCGGTATTGTTACCATCAGAATGCTTGATTATTGTATACAGTGTAAAGCTCGTGTCTCTATTGGCCCTTTTCCACTACACAGTTCCTGCACAACTCGACTCGACTCCTGGTACCTGGTACTTTTTTAGTACCTGCTCTGCGAGCCAAGCCGATACTAAATGTGACGTCAACAGACTGCCGGCCTCTGATTGGTCAGAGAGTCACTGGAAAAGTCATGAGCTGTCCCAAACAAGAATCAAACCCGGCATTTTAAAATACCGGCAACAGCGTTACAGCCACAGCATACGGCTCAATTTTCTTGCTTTGTGTGTGACAGAAAGCCTCATACAGCAACAAGTACACCACTGCCTCCATGTCCTCCATTGTTTATGTGTTTTGTGTCGCGTATAAAACGAAGTCACGGCAGTTTCGCGGAGCCGTGCTATGACGACCCCGCCCACGTTGAGTAGGTACTTTTTTGTAATGGAAAAGGTCTATTCTGGTACCGTGCCGAGTCGAGTCTAGCCGAGTAGTGCTAGAACTGTATAGTGGAAAAGCTCCATATATCACTGTCTCATACTATGAATACTCTCAACACTCAGCTTCAACATGAAAATGAGTAACATGAAGAGGTGTAGTCCAACAACTATGTCATAAATTAAATATTTTATATCCAACACCTCACTTTCAACACATTGAACATATCTTAAATTACCTTACAAAATAAACATTGGTTGACAACCTTTTTTCCTCAATAAAAACAAGACTAAAACTGAATAAAAAGTTCATCTTAAAAGCAAAAACTATGTTAAAAGGCATTACAGTTTATCCTCTTTAACCTCTTGTACTAATAAGCAGCATGTTGCATTTCAGTAAAAAGTTGTATCTCTGCCTAAAATGTTAGCGTTACAAAGTCTTGGGAGGGAAAAAGAAAAGAAAACTGATTTATGGACAAAATTCATCAACAGTCTGACTTGAAAATAAACTAGTAGCAGCAACTACACACCTGGAAAAAGCATGAAATGTGGATGTATTCATGGATTAGTTTCAGTCGGCTATTGTTTGTATCAGTATGAAGGATTAATGTGATTTTTATCCTTATAATTAACATTTTATCTGCTTGTCTCGAGCTGCTGAGAGGTATCTTAATTAACAAGAGACTGAATGAGAGCAAACTCTGAACACGAGAGAGAGAGAGAGAGAGAGAGAGAAAGAGAGAGAGAGAGAGAGAGAGAGAGAGATAGAGAGAGAGAGAGAGAGAGAGAGAGAGGGAGAGAGAGAGGGAGAGAGGGAGAGAGGGAGAGAGGGAGAGAGAGAGAGAGAAAGAGAGAGAGGGAGAGATGACTGAGCAGATGGACGTTAGTGACCTATTACACTTTGGTAAAAACAACACAAACACGGCCTTATGATGGAGAGAATGACACCTGTAACCATGGTAACGGAACAACAAGGATGGTGCAAAGTCTCACAACGGATATGAGAAAAAAATAGAATATATTACGCAATGAAAATGTGACTAAAACTAGGAGTTAGGGAAATGAATCCTGCTTCTAACCCTTATGTTTTATATGATCATGTTTCAGGTGGGATAACTCATAAATGTTCTCTCCCACTCCTCTTACTTCTGGATCATGGACTGCCACTCGCCCTCGCGCTCTCCGATGGGGAAGCGGTCGATCTGAGCCTGGATCTTCGTCCTCCACTCGCGCATGTAGTCCTCGATGTCGAACACGAAGGGATGCTGGCCGAAGTTCGCGTCCACAACTTCCCCCGGAGTCTGAAGGCCCACGGTCGGGTACAAGTTAGGCTGCGGGGGAGAGGAAGAGAGGAAGAGATAGGACAATGAGAGAAGAATTAGAAGGGAAGGGGAGAAAAAAGAAAAGAGGGAGTTTGGGAATATAATCTAGACAATAAATCAAAACAGGAAACAATGAGAGAGAAAAACAGGAAACAGAAAATCTCAGGAAATGAACTTTCGTCTACAATTACTCAGTAAACTCCATAAACTCAACGTTACCAGCCGACAAAGATCCTACTATAAAACTGCAGTAGCGAGCTGACAGGCCGCCTTTTAACCAGCGAGCTCAGGTTCAACTCCTGTGACATTAAATGAGGAGGAAATAAAGTTTGATTTTTACGAGCCAGAATCACAATAACACATCTATCAGTCTGATGGATGCACTCATTGGTTCATCAGAGCCAATGACTCAGTGATTATTCTGCCAGGTGCTGAGATTTCTGACTCTCTGACTCACTGACTCACTTCCTGGCCTCTAATGTTTTGGCACTCAACTTTCCAATCTACTGTTTTATGAAGCTCTCAGTAACTACGAGGTCCGAGCCGCCAAATAAATGTCTGTAAGAAGGATCAATGCTGTCAGTAGGAGCTTCCTGTTTGGTAAAATACTGTCCGTGATACATGTAAACAGAGCAGGATTCAGCTGGATCTAAGTTTAGTCTCCCTGACTTCTGTTGCTCTGTGTTTCTGAACACAAAAAGATCAGGATGCTGTTATTATTTTATATTTTATTATTGTCAACTAATCCCAAGAAAAGACCAAAATCATGAATGTTTTAGTTCGTCTCGATGCTTTTTGACTTTCTGCCACTTTAGTTCCTACTGAACATTTAAAAACTATGAATATATGTAGTAGGGGTGATTTATAACGTCTACACTGATATCTTAACCTTTGTTTCCTCCTGCCCCGTCTGTTTTAACTGTTCCTTCTTTCCTCCCTTCCTTCCTCCATCCCCCTTTCTTCCTTCCTCCCTTCCTTATTTCCTCCGTCCCTCCTTCTCTCTTTCTTTCCTCCCCCTATCTTCTTCCCTTCCTTCTTTCCTCTGTCCTTCTTTTCTCCCTGCTTCTTTTCCTTTCTCCCTCCCTCACTCACTCCCTCCTTTCCTCCCTCCTTGCTTCTCTTTCTTTCCTCCCCCTATCTTCCTCCCTTCCTTTCTCCCTCCTTCCTTTCCTTCCTTCCATCTTTCTTTCCTACCTTCTATCCTTCCTTCCTTCTTTCATTTCCTCCCTTCCTCTGTCCTTCTTTCCTTCCTTACTCTTTTCCTTTGTCCCTCCCTCCTATCATCTTTCCTCCCTTCCTTCTTTCCTTCTTCCTCCCTTCCATCCTTCCTTTCTTTCTTCCTCCCTTCCTTCTTTCCTTCTTCCTCCCTTCCATCCTTCCTTCCTTCCTTCCTTCCTTCCTTCCTTCCTTCCTTCCTTCCTTCCTTCCTTCCTTCCTTCCTTCTTTCCTTCTTTCCTTCCTTCTTTCCTTCCTTCCTCCCTCCCTCCCTCCCTCCCTCCCTCCCTCCCTCCCTCCCTCCCTCCCTCCCTCCCTCCCTTCCTTCATTGACTTGAGGACAACAGGAGGGTTAATAGTTTTTGGGCAACAATGGAGCTTCATGGCTCAGATAAAATAAGATTGTTGCTTTTGATGTTTTTGTGAGATTTGTTGTCAATAAAAAGAAATGCAGAATGATCCTTTAAAAGCATTAAAACAGTGTCAGATGAAACTATAAACAAAGCTGATGTAAAACAACCACCAGACTCTTCATAGTAACACCACAAAAGAAATAACTGGTAATGATATGTTATTATAGGATTTGTTTCCTCTTCTTGACAGCAGTAATATAAATGTCCTCAGACAGCCGCTCCAGACTGGACAGAACAACTATAACAACACAGATTCATCTTGTTTAAACCTCTTTTACACTAAAGTTACAGAGCGACTTGTTGACATGCTGCATACCAAAGCCCAGAGGTTAAGTACATGTCATGTTCTTGTTTTTTTGGAATAGCCGTTGTGCTTTTTTTTTTTAAGTGAGTCCCTCCCTGATGACGAGGAGATAAACAGACAGACGGAGCTAAGGAGGAACATTGTTCTACAGACCCGCCGGTCTAATCACTGCCTTCATTTGATCAGAGACGCTGGTGACTAAGATGAGGTGTGTGACATTTTATACTTTATCTGTGTGAAAGTCCAGATGGGAAAGATAAATTAAACCCAAACTAACCTGATAGTAACACTGAAGTTCCAATAAAGCAGTTAAACAATAAAAAGTAAAAAGAAATGGATGGATGACAAACAAGGGTAAAAATTAGAGTTAAGACTTGACTTTAAAAAAGGAATAAGGCCTAAATTTAGTCTAAGATCTTTATGATATTTCAGGGTTAATACATTAGGTTATATGATAATGTCCCAATAAATTAATACTAGTGTATATGGGTCAGTGAAAAATAAGTGTTGAGCAATTAAAAAAATATCTTTAAACTAGTTTTAAAAGCAGCATCAGGTTTGTTAAAATGTACATTTTGTATTTTTGTTGGTTTTATATCATTTGAAATGATATTTGCACCATTTTTTACCAAAAGTAAGACTGAATGCTCCTGAAAATGTCAAATGGTGTAACCACAAAAGAATGATACATATTAACCTTTGTGTCGTCCTCCCGGGTCAAATTGACCCCGTCTGTTTTGACTGTTCCTCTTTCCTCCCTTCCGTCTGTCCTTCCTTCCTCCCTCCCTCCTTCCTTCTTTCCTTCTCTTTCCTTCCTTCCCTTCCTCTGTCCTTC
Organism: Scomber scombrus; assembly: GCF_963691925.1. Classification (NCBI taxonomy): domain Eukaryota; kingdom Metazoa; phylum Chordata; class Actinopteri; order Scombriformes; family Scombridae; genus Scomber; species Scomber scombrus. Next base: position 28,207,621 of record NC_084980.1, read on the forward strand.
TCTTTCTTTCCTTCCTCTCTCTTTCCTCCCTTCCTTCCTTCCTCCCTCCCTCCCTCCTTCTCTTTCTTTCCTCCCCCCTACCTTCCTTTCTCCCTCCCTCCCTCCTTCCTTCTTTCCTCCGTCCTTCCTTATGTCCTTTCCTCCCTTCTTCCCTTCCTTCTTCCTCCCTTCCATCCTCCCTTGACTCGAGGACAACAGGAGGGTTAAATGTTTTATCACCTACAGTGTATTTAAGTGGACTTATACTAATAATTACTTCATTTAAAACATGTAAATGTTTCCTGATCTCCATGGTTACCAGAGTAAATGTAATATTTAGAACAATTGTATTCCATTACCTTTATTTAATATAAAGTTATAATGTAAGATCATGCCAAACTAGTTGATATGGTGTTTTATTGACAATTTACTGTTTTTAAGCAAGTTGAATTATTTGGTACAAAGTTTTTATGGTTACACCACTTAGACATTTTTGCCATAATCCTCTAATATATTCTCTCAAAATGGATTAAAAGCAGAAATTTGATGCTGGGTCCACAAAAAAAGAATGTGTGCAAGTTATTCATACGTTTATTTTCACATTTTAACCCTTTAAATTTAAACTAAACCACATGGAGACAAAGACGTCACTGACTCTTATATATATGTGTGTTTCTTATATAAAGGCGATAATGTATTAAACCAAAGTCCCCATAAATAAATATAAGTGTGTATGTGTGTGTCTCCTTTGTCACGGTCCAGTAGCCACAAAGGTCAGCTGTTCGGAGGTGACGCACTTCAGCGAACGACTCTGGAGGAACATGAATGTGTGGCTCCGAGCCAAAGCCTGCGTTACTGCTCAATGGATTATTGTTGTGGCTAAGACGCTTACTTTCTTCTCCCTCAAAAAAAAATAAAAAATAAAAAGCCGGCTACTTTTTCATTTGCTACTGAGCAATAAGTCGGGGGGGGGCTTTAAAACAAGTGTCTCCCTCACATCTCGATGCATGAATATCATTAGAATAAATGTTTGCAGTGGGAGTCGCTCACATAATGAAGCGTGAAAGTTTACAGAGCGAGAAAAACGAGCCTGAAAACGAGCAAATGCAGCACAAAGCAACACTGAGCAGATGGAAGCAAAGTTTTAAGTTTTATTTAAGTCATAATTAAGTTGTTAATAATACACAGGATGCAGTAGCTTTAAATGCCTTAAACTGATTAATGGCTAAATAATGTGTGAAATTTAGTTGTTTTTTTTTCCCTTTTCTTACAATTTTCTATTATTTTTATTAATTAAATACATTTTCCATATTTTCTTGGTATTAAAACTTTCCTGAATCAGGTTAAAAAAACCAAAAAAACATCTATATCAGTCTTTCTTCAGTAATTGTTTGATATTCGTCCCTGTTTTCAACGTTATTCAGCCCAGTGTAATTATCATAGTCATAGTTTCATATTATTTCGGTTTTAAACCTCCAGCGGGACTTTTTCCTAAATTGGATTTCCTCTGTAATTGTTTTGTAGAGTTGTAAAATAAAGGGGGTAATTTTTATATTTGTCCCTGTTTGGTTTTAATTTTGGTTCAAGTGCTGTGTTTACTGTGTTTACTGTTTACTGTGTTTACTGTTTACTGTGTTTACTGTTTACTGTGTTTACTGAGTTTACTGTTTACTGTTTACTGTGTTTACTGTTTACTGTGTTTACTGTTTACTGTTTACTGTGTTTACTGTTTACTGTGTTTACTGTTTACTGTGTTTACTGTTTACTGTGTTTACTGTTTACTGTGTTTACTGTTTACTGTTTACTGTGTTTACTGTTTACTGTGTTTACTGTGTTTACTGTTTACTGTGTTTACTGTGTTTACTGTTTACTGTTTACTGTGTTTACTGTTTACTGTGTTTACTGTTTACTGTGTTTACTGTTTACTGTTTACTGTGTTTACTGTTTACTGTGTTTACTGTTTACTGTGTTTACTGTTTACTGTTTACTGTTTACTGTGTTTACTGTTTACTGTGTTTACTGTTTACTGTGTTTACTGTTTACTGTTTACTGTGTTTACTGTGTTTACTGTTTACTGTGTTTACTGTTTACTGTTTACTGTGTTTACTGTTTACTGTGTTTACTGTGTTTACTGTTTACTGTGTTTACTGTGTTTACTGTTTACTGTGTTTACTGTTTACTGTGTTTACTGTTTACTGTGTTTACTGTGTTTACTGTTTACTGTGTTTACAATGCTAATCATTTGAAAGCAAATCATTATTTCATGCTCTATTTTAGTCCAGCTTTTTGTTTTCTCTCTTTATTTTTCTGTACTCTGTTTACTTTTTATTATAATTGAGTTTTTAATTGTATGTTTTAATGTTTCCAATGTGTTTACTGTTTAACCATCCCTGTGATATTCTGTTTTTATGTGTATGAAATGCTCTGTATAAATAAAGCCGTACTAATTTTGGGTTGTTTTGTTATCTTGATTTTAATTTCCCATTTTTATCTCACTGTATTTATCCACTAGTCCTGAATGAAAGCAGAGAAAATACTGCACAGTATACAAATTATAAAACATCAGCGTTGGTCGTGTATAAATAACAGCGTTCCTAACAAAGAGAGAAAGCATGCTTCAGCTCTTCATGCTTCTTTAGGAGAAACTTTCTAAGTGTCATTAAAGAAGAGGAAGTGCAACAAGCACAGACTGCTATTTATTTTGTTAGTTGGATCTTAAATGTAACAGCAGCTATTCTTGGGTATAAAAAGCAGAACTCTTCGATCCGGTTTTCACTGAAAAACATTAACAGTCAGTCGTCCGAGCAGCTAATAACAAAAACATTTCTGACGAGTGAAGTGAGTCAAATTGAAAATAGCAAAGTGAGTAATCATTGCCGTCATCGTTAAAGTGAAGGAAAACAAACAAAGACTTCACTTTAACGGTTTGTTTTTCTTTCTGGTGGTTTTCTGAAACATTTTCACTAACCGCAATTTCATTGTTGGGAAATCACCTTTCATTTAAATAAAGCTGACTCTGGTGAGCTGCAGTTTATTTAAAAGGAAGTAGATTTACAACGCCTTGTAAATGTAAATGAATGCTTGTAAAACACCCAAATCAGCAGCGTGCATGAAGTCTGTAACGCTGCTCATCAAATGTTCAGCTCTGATTAGTCGTGTGTGTGTGAAGATCACACACACACACATGTATGAAAACATGACATAAAAATCACAGCTTCTTACGGCGTGTTGTAAAAGTTTAGCAGGTGTGAAAAAATGATTAAGTGAAAAAATAAAACCTAGAAAGAGAAAAACGTCTATTTGAATATTTATTAACCACAATAATAAGAAATATCTGCAGTAGAGAACAAATTCTATACTTCTAATTTTTACTTTTGCTAAGTTAGAGAGAGAGAGAAAGCGAAAGAGGGAGAGAGTGAGAGGAGAGAGAGACAGAGACAGAGAGAGAGAGAGTGTGAGATATAGAGAGAAGGAGAGAGAGAGAGAAGGAGAGAGAGAGTGAGAGGAGAGAGAGAGAGAGTGAGTGAGAGACAGAGAGAGAGTGAGAGAGTGAGAGAGAGAGACACACAGAGAGAGACAGAGACAGAGAGAGAGAGAGAGAAAGCGAAATAGGGAGAGAGTGAGAGTGAGAGAGAGAGTGAGTGAGTGAGAGAGAGAGAGACAGAGACAGAGAGAGAGTGAGAGAGAGAAAGAGAGAGAAGGAGAGAGAGAGAAGGAGAGAGAGAAAGACAGAGAGAGAGAGAGTGAGCGAGAGAGAGCACACGGAGGGTTTCACTGCTTTGCTCAAAGACTCATGAGTGATGATTTTATGGGAATTAAACCTGGAATAAAAATGTCGTCTTCAGAAACTCTGATAAAAGTCTCCAAGAACAACAACCGGCTGTAAAGGCAGAACGATGCGGCTCATTCAGTTTTCAAGAAAGATGGAAATTATCCCAGAATATGAAGATTTCAGGAGGTTTTTTTTTAGCTTTCTGACTTTCATTTTTTTTTGTGTAGCTTTTGATTCATGTTCCTCCAGACTACAGACTGAGAGAGAGAGAAAGAAAGACAGAGACAGAGAGAGAGATAAAGAAAGAGAGAGAAAGAGACAAAGAGACAGAGAAAGAAAGAGAGAGACAGAGGGAGAGAGAGGGACAGAGAGAGAGGGAGAGGGAGAGAGAGAGAGAGAAAGAGAGAGAGAGAAAGAGAGAGAGAAAGAAAGAGATAAAGAGAGAGAAAGACAGAGAGAGAGAGAGAGAGAGGGAGAGAGAGGTTTATATCCTCACAAGTCAAACTGAACTGCTCTTGTAGCTGCAGCAGGAGGAAGAAGGGAAGAGAAAGAAGAGAAGGAGGAGAAAGAGGAGAAGAAAGAGAAGGATGCATTTAACAGCCTATAAGTTACAGTAGAAGCTTGTTGGGAGTCAAGCTGACAGCAGTTTTCCTCTGATCGATCAGAAGAGTTCAGACACAGAGAAGCCGCTCGTTAAAGAAGTCCTGAGTGACATCATCACAGCTGAAACCTAACCAGCATTCAGCAGGTAGACGCTGTTACTGTCATCTTATTTCTCCTCCACTAATGATTACTACACTTCCTGTTGTTTATATTTTTATATAACCGACTGGCTGAACATCAACATCTGAAGCTTGGGGAGTTTTCCTGATCTGTTTCACACAGCGTAAACATTCTGACTCTCTGCAGGATGTGTTATATTTCATTTCTATTAATAGACTCCTGTCCTACAGTCCTGATTAATTATGGAAACTACAGAGAAAAGTAACAAGATGATAAGAGAGATACTTACTGGTAGGTCTGTGAAGGCAATACCTGCAGAGGGAGAGGGAGAGAGAGAGAGAGAGAGGGAGAGAGAGAGAGAGAGAGAGAGGGAGAGAGAGAGAGAGAGAGAGAGAGTCAGCATGAAGAAGAAGAAGAATCCACAGAAGTTAGGGTTTAATTAGGGTGAAAGAAAAATGGCTCATGTGATTTAATGTTACTGGATAAACTTGATAAACACTGAAAGTTTTTACCTTTTAAAGATAAAGATACATTTATTGATCCCACAGTGGGGAAAATTAATTGCTACAGCAGCTCAAAAAAAATAGTGATATAGAAAAAACAACAAACAAAAACAAATATATACAACAATAAAATTAAAAACTAAATAAAAAGACCCTAAAATGCAATTATAACACACACACACACACACACACACACACACACACACACACACACATATATATATATATATATATACACAACAACACAATTATAAACTAAGTAAAAGGACCCTAAAGTGCAACTATAGTGCAGCATTGTACAGTCTGACTGCATAATAAAGCAGCATGTGAAGAAGTCTTCAAGCAGGGAAATTAAAATACTTCTGCTCACTGTCTTGTTTATAGCTGGTTTATATCATCAGATATATAATAAATACACACATTTAACACACCAGCAGTTTTATTGCTTTACTTTAACAAACACTCATAGCTGCCTTTTATGTTTGCTTTTACATCATAACTGTCTCAGGCCATTTTTATTCATCTATTTATCAATCAAACTTTATTTATATAGAAGCTTTTTATTCAGGTTAATGTAGTTTAAAGTGTATCAGAGTTAAATGATAAGCTGATGATAAGACAGAAGAAGTGATAACATAAAGAAAAGGAATAAAAATGATGAGAAAATAAATGCAAAGATCAAATTAAATAGAAAAAACAGAGTATAATGCATGCAAGAGAAAAATAAGGATGAAAAAAAATTGTTTAGAAAATTTAAATAAAGTAAAATAAATAAATAATAATGAGAATAAGAGAAAAAGTTTATTCAAATTTAGAGTAAAAACTCGATTAAAATAGAAAAAAAAGAAGAGAAAAAGTTTAATAAAAGCTAGACGACTTAAACTAGGTTAAAAAAGAGATTAACAGACAGAAGCAGCATGAATAATATATAATATATATGATAATAATAATAAAATAATATAATATAAACTAAAGTAGAAGCTCACCTAAGCTGTGGCCGTTCTTTGTGTAGAAGCAGGTGTTGTTGATGAGGTTAACGCAGCAGCCGATCACATCGCCTGTTGTAAACGTGGGTCCGTAAGGTTGCCCGGTGCCAGAGGAGCAGAAGGAGTGGCCGTCGTCTCCGTGGTAACCATACGAGTGCTTGTCCCAACCTGGAGGAGGAGAGGAAAAAGTGTCAGAGAGAAGTGGGGAAATGAAAAGGTGTAAAAAGCCCAACAGATGGTTCGTTATGTGACTAATAAAAACACACACACACACACACACACACACACACACACACACACACACACACACACACACACACACACACACACACACACACACACACACACACACACACACACACACACACACACACACACACACACACACACACACACTAAATCAAAGGACACATATTATATTTTTCCATCTTGTGTTTTCAAACTTTCTGACATTTGTGACCAATAAACTTGACAAAAGCTTCACTCAGGAAGTCATGATGAGGACTTCAGTGCTGTGATGATATGTGAGTAGATCAGGGGGGTCAAACATAAGGCTCCTGTCCCAAAACTGGCCCTCCTTGAGATAACTGACTTGCAATGATATTCATATGTGAAAGACAAATTTTCCTCAGTGGGCTTGGACTTATTTTATTAGCATCTCTCACAATGATAACCCCAGATTAACTAAACTATTGAGCATATTTGAGACTATTTATCTATTACAAACAAGCTTTTTCTGTGATGAACCTCAATAAAACTAAACTAGATTAGGATTTGACTCCTAATATTGAAGCACGTGTAAAGATGAAGACTTTAGAAATGTCAATAATTTTTTTTTAGACTCCGGCTGTTCATCAGTTTTTAAATATATTGTTTATTATAGTAAAGTTATATTATATAATATATAGGTTAATATGCAATGGTTTTACTGGTTCGGCCCACTAGAGACTAAATTGGGTTGTATGTGGCACCTAAACTGAAATGAGTTAGACATCCATGGAGTGGACAAAATAATAAGAACAGTTAATTAATCTGCACCATCACCTCAAGATAAATATCGACCAAAACTGCACAAAAAATAATGTTTAGACTCCAGAAACTAAACGCTGCAATCCGTGTTTCTATTATATTCTGTGCCTTTATTTTTTTATTACGCAATCTCTGTTTTGAGGAGAAAAATGTGCATAAAGGGCAAACACAGCCCATGTTAGTTTTTTGTTTATTTCTTTCTTTTCTTTTTAAAAACTTTGGAAACATAAGCAGCCAAAAAAATGAAATGGTGGTGCATTCTGAAATTCCAGCGCTTCAGTAAATACTGGTGTGTTTTGGTAACAGAAACCTGCAACTAGAAGCAGTCGAGCATGAAGGCTGCGAGGCGGAAATATACATTAATAATCACAACATCCTACGAGGCCAGAGAGCAGACTGAGGGTTTCACTGCTTTGCTCAAAGACTCATGACTGATGATTTTATGGGAATTAAACCTGAGAGAAAAATCAGTCTTCTAAAACTCTGATAAAAGTCTCCAAGAACAACAACCGGCTGTGAGCGGAGAACGATCCGGCTCATTCAGGTTTTCAAGAAAGCTGGAAATTATCCCAGAATATGAAAATTTCAGGAGGTTTTTTAGCTTTTTAACTTTCAGATTTTCTTTTTTTTGTCTAGCTTTTGATTCATGTTCCTCCAGACTACAGACCTACCAACCTGCAACAGCTGAAGATTAAATACACATTTTAAGGGTTACTCTTCACTTTAAGCTTTTTATCCTCCTGTATTATTCTATTTTACCTTCATTTTATTCCCAATTTAACACTTTTAATGATATTTAAATGTCTTTTTATGTCGCCATGTGTTGCTTTTATATCCTTTTTGATGCATTTTATGTTTTATGTAAAGCACTTTGAATTACCTTGTTGTTGAAATGTGCTGTACAAATAAATCAGCCTTAATCTGAGTGTCTATATTACTTGTGGTGAGCATAAAATAGATGAATTCTGATATTTGTCACAGTTGTTAAACAAGGCTGTGACTCTGATACTTATTTCCTATCAACTTTCTAAATATTTGACTCCTTTTTAACAAGTGTCTTCCACCTAAAAGCCACAGATTCTGACTTTTAAGTGAAGTAAACACATAAATAAATGTCCTGTGTGTTGATAAGGAGTAAAACGTCCAGTTGTTATTTCTCAGGGAAGAAGAAGAAACAGCCTCTGCAGGGTTGTTTAACTTTAGAAACCCAGCAACAGGATCCTGTGAGTTACTGCTGAGCTGCTGAATCCATCCCGCCGTCGCCTCATTTATCACTTAGAAGAGAAGCACTCCACTCCGCAGCAGTCTGGCATCGGCTCCTCACAATTAGCGAGTTTTCATTAGCATGCATCCATCAGCTGGGACTGTGCAGCTTGCTATGGCGGGGGGGGGGGGGCTCTTGTTATCTTCCTCTGGAGACACGGGAGCTGGTGGGTGGGTCCAGCTCTCGGACTGGTGAAGGAGGGAGTGTTTGGTCTGATAACCTCCGTGGAAGTCGGTGACGTCTGCGAGCAGCAACACTGACAAAATACTGTGTCTGTCTATTTAATCTGTGCACACCACATTTATTTATGTCTTTAAAGTTTTTTTTTTATCGTGTGCTTCCCTAAAGAAACCAAGACTGTTATTTTAATGTAAACACTAAAATATAACTGAAGTCGGGCTGATACTGGAGATTTGAGACTGCCTTAGTTAAATTTTACTTTAGTTTTAATATTATTTCATTTTAAACATGAGGCCCGTCCTACATGGGATTATAAGATATCACTATTTTAAAAAGCAGACTATGTTGATATTGAAGAGTAAAGCTCAACTGATGCTGATACTGATATTAGAGAGTAGAGACTGATAATCTTATATATATACAGAATATTAACACTTTCTTTTGTGTGTTTTTGTGCAATGACCCTTTAAATGTAATTATCAGACATTTATTATATAGATATGTAATGGAGGCCTGATATTTTAAAAGGTAAACAATAAACTTTAAAGTGCTGAAACAGTAAACTGCACTGAGAATTTAGTTTGAATTAAACTTGAATTAAGAAAAAAAGAAAGAAAAAGAAAAAGAAAAGAAATGTATCAGTGTATATCAGACGTAATATACACTAATACTGTTATATCTGTGATAAATATCAGTCAGCTGATCAGGCTCTATGGAAGAGTAACAAAGAAGAAAGGCTGAACTATCAATGCAAGTTGATTTTGTTTGTTTGTTGTTTTTTAACGTAATATTTCTGATAAGGATCTTTTCAATTTGGTTATTAAACAATTGAAAACAATCTATAACCTATAAATAGATCTTTTTCTGACAGATAAACACTGGCGGTGACGCTGTGGAAAAGTTAACTATATCTTTATATCTCTGGTGTTTCTGTGCTGCAGTGTCTTCTTACATCAGCTGATATATATAAACGCCAATATGAGAGTCATACGCTGCTGCTGCTGCTGCTGCTGGTGGTGTGTTCAGTGTCCCTCAAATCTTTTAACTCTCTTTGTCTCCAGATGCAACGATGTGTTTGAGAGTCTAGTTTTCAGTATGTTGACCCAGAAGTCCTTTTATCAAGACACAGCTGGAAAAAAAAGAGATAAAACTAATATTGTGCAGGATTGATTTAAATGTCCATATCTTCTGTTGTTGATTGAATATTACTACTTTAAAAAGTTATTACTATATTCTATCAATTAGGTAATTTCACAGTAACTAATTAAACACTAAATACTGGTTATACATCCCTGGACAGATGTTTGTTAGTTTGTATTTATGGTGCAGTTCTTTCTATTGTCTACTTCATCTTTTTATTGTGCTTCTATTGTGTTATCTATTTATTCTGTTTTATCTTGTTGTGAAACCTTGTGTTTGTTAAAATCGTGCAATATAAATAAAGCGGATTGGATTGCAGAGGTTCTTCACTGGTTTCATCTCAGAGTCCAGATTCAGCTTATGGTCCAAACTGACCAACTCAACATCTATTCAGTAGATTTCTATGTATTTATTTCACCTGTCAGAGGATCAAACGCAGGATGTTTCTGTTTGTGAGGAGCAGAGTTAACTACAGCTGCCCCGTCACACAATGAAAATAACTCAGTACATAAACAACTGAGGCTTAAAGCTCAGTAAAATAAGAAGCAGTGCAGCAAAAAGAGAGACATCAGGGCTCAAAAACAACACTAGAAGTATTGGAAGAATAATTAATTCAGTCTTATTGAAAAAAAAAGGTTATTTTGCTGATTCTGCAATACTGAGAAGGAAAGTTGTTGTTTTAAGTCAAATCAAAACAGATTTATTTCTTATTATTTTGTGTTCAGCATCAGTAAAACTTGAGCTGAATATATTCTGATACAGTCTGAAACTTCTGTGAGAACCGGAAACAGTTCACGGATGTGAAAAGTGAAAGTCACGTGACCCACAAAGCCGGCATCAATAGGTTAGTGTCGCTGTAAAGCTGCTCTTTGTAGCGCCGGAAACAAGGAAGCAGGATGTGGTACTTCAAAATAAAAGCATTGTTCAAAAAAATTCACTACAATTTAAAAGTAGTGTTGTTGTTTTTTCGACCCAAATGTTTATAATAAGTACAAAGTTTGTTTTAAGACTGAGACCCACTACTAAAAGTCGTCTACATACACATGATAGGACACTTATTTTAAACACTCGACTAATCGATTATTGATTTAATTGACAACTATTTTGATAACCAACTAATCGAGTCTTTTTTTTTTTAGGAGAAAAAGTCAAATTCTCTGATTCCAGTTTCTTATATAAGAATATTTTCTATTTTTTCTAGTATATGACAGTAAAGTGAAGATCTTTGGGTTGTGGACTGTTGACATGAGACATTTGAGGACGTCTTCTCGGGGCTTTGGGGAACAGTGATCGACATGTTTCACTATTTTATAAACCAAAAGCCGAAGACATTGATTGTTTTTATTTACTTTTTGTATTAATAGCAGCAAAGTTGATTAACCTTCCTGTCGTCCTCCCGGGTCAAACTGACCCCGTCTGTTTTGACTGTTCCTTCTTTCCTCCCTCCCTCCTTCTCTCTTTCTTTCCTCCCCCCTACCGTCCTCCCTCCTTTCGTCCTTCCTTCCTCCCTCCTTCCTTCATCCTTCCTCCCTCCCTCCTTTCCTTCCTTCCTTCCATCTTCCCTCTTTCCCTCCTTCCTCCCTCCTTCTTCCTTCCCTCCTTCTTTCCTTCCTTCCCTCTTTCCTCCCTCCCTTCCTCCCCTCTTTCCTCCCTCCCTCCCTTCCTTCCTCCCTTGACTCAAGGACAACAGGAGGGTTAAAAGATGTATACACTGATTTTTAAAAAGGAAACCAGGTAGAGAGCCTTTTCTCTTCTATGTTTATTGTTGCTCTTCAACAAGCAAAAGTATTTATCTGATTAATCGATGGAATAATTTATAGAATACTTGATTACTAGACTACTAGACTATCTCCAGACTTATCACACACATGTCGAACCCTTCATCTCCAACATCAGGAGAAAATAAAAGTGCTTTTTATGTAACTGACAACATTGTGAAATCCAGAGTCTCACAGTCACACCTACAGCGAGCAAATAGCAGGTAACACAGAATCACATCCACACACACATACAGTCAAAAAGATGGACGATACACAGAAGACGCAGACGCAGACAGGCCCAAACCAACTGATTCCTCTCACCACACCCAAAGTTTAGCAACACCAATAAACACTGACACGAAACACTGACGATAATGCATCATCTTACCGGGGAGTCTGTTCATGTTTACGCCCTGAGCTGAGAGGCCGATGCCCATGTACCTGCAGAACAGAGACAGGTGAGAGGTTAGTTAAAGAGCAGAACAAGAAAAAAAACTACTTTACTGATAAATTAAAAAGAGTTTAAAGCCTCATTTACAGTCCTGTGAGGCCGTCAGACTCATTACAGACAAAGAAAAAGTGTTTGACGGATGAAAAACAGGTCGACCGATGTTGCTATTCTTAGATCTTTATCACTGGTGGTGCTTATAGTGACCATGTTATGAGTTTTAAATGCTAAATGCTCTGCCTCTCTTGATAAGCTGCCTCTCTTCATGCATCTACCTCACACAAGACCTCCTGATCTCTCACCATAACCTCTGTAACTCTGACGGAAAGCTACTGAAATGTGGATTTTTATCATTTATTTTATGTGTTAATTGCTTCAAAACAACCCAGACACTCTTAAGGATGACAAATGGGTATCATGAAGATTTTAATTGTGGTTTCACTTCATTTGATTTTTGGGGTTTTATTCAGACTCCTCACACATAAATCAGCATCATATAGAAGAGCCACAAGTAACTAAATATGGCTAAGAGCTTGCTTGTTGACAGATTATGTATTGATGTGATGATGACAGCATGCTCAAAGACACTCTCAGGTATGAAGAGAAGGACAATAGTACTGTAATTTCCTGTGTGAGATCATCATCTTTCTTTAAAAAGGATTTCTGATGAAAGAAAGAACCGAGGGCTTCCTGCAGCTTCCCCGGTTAGCAGCAGCTGCTACACTTCAGTATTGAGCTGTAACCAAATGTCCATTTTTTGGTTGAAAATGCAGATGCAAGTTTTAGGTCTTTAATCACAAAAAGCAGCAACAATGAGTCACAATGCTGCAGGGTTCACATGTAAATCCAGATTAGACTAGTCTAGTTGTGTGGGCTTTCATTGTTACCACAGTTGGTTTGTTTTGTTTTTTTAAAGCTTTGAGCAATTCTCCACTTTGCATCCATAACAGGTTATTGTACATCACCCAGCATGTTAGCAGCTTATTAGATATGATAGTTGACTTTGTGTCTCATTCATAGGATTGATGGAATTGACACATTTTTTATTATACACCAGAAAAAGCTCCCAATTGTGTTTTATAGTGTCATATTCACAAGCTTATGTCTTGCAAGGTAAAATGTATAGTTGGTAACAATAAGCACACAAGCCGGTAAGCATGCTAATGTGCTAATGTGTTAACCTTTACATACTGTTCATATTCTGACTCATAATTAGTCTCTACACCAATTCACATTCATAAATTCCCAGTCAGTCATTGATAAATGTGTGAATAATCTTGTGGGAAAGAAGACATTCACAATCACTATTTTATGGTCCAGGAGAACAATAACATGTTTAAATATTAACATTTTTTTGATAAAAACATGTCAAATGTATACATTTGCATATATAAACATGTATATCAGCTGCACAGAAATTAATAAATGATGGATTTTATCTCCATTTTTTTGTATAGTGTGGGTCACATTAGGAAAAGTTTGGGTAGAATAAATGTGTATATGGTGATTTTACAGCTCTCAAATGTAAACAAATTGGGTCAAATATGACTCTGAATAGTATGTAAGGGTTAATATGCTAATATTTAGTATGTAACATTTCAGGTTTATATTTGCATTTCAATCATAAAGTTATTAATATGCAGTAAAATGTGCCAAAAAACAGGTCAGAATACTGACTAACATGCAAATTTTACATTTAGCCCATGTAAACTCCTGTATAGAAAGTTAAAATGTGCTGGTGGAGCTGAATGAAAAGTCAGAGGATCCCCAAAATAATCGGCACACCACTACAAGGGATCGTGAATATCAGCAGCAAGTTTCATGCCAGTCCACTAAATAATCCTCCAGATATTTCACCTTTTATACCCAAGTGTGAGATGTAGATGTGGTGTTTTGTTCTTCTTACCCGTCTCTGCCTTTGCTGATGATCTTGACCTCGAAGTAGTAGACACCGCAGGCGGCTGGGATGGGGTGAGTGGCCCGTACAGATGCTGCATCTTTAGGGGTTTTACCGTGACCTTCGGGGGGAAAAAAAAAGAGAGAAAAGAGCGACAGAGTGGTCAGTAGTAGAAACAGACTGATAGTTGCTCGGACAGTAAGCCGGATCGACGTCTGTGTGAAACGGACAGTCAGCTGATTCACATCTGAATCTGACAATTATGATACAATGACTCTGCTTTGTTTGGCTCAATTTAAAAACAACAACAACAGCATAATAATGATTCTAATTCACAGCTAAAATGAAGGATCTCTGTATAAAAAGAGCCTCATGAAGATGTACAAAAGCTTTCACACCGATAAAAATCATGAAGTTTAATTAAAGCACAATGAAGGATGTGGATTTTTAGCTCAAGTTTTAGCTCAACCCTAAAAATGTTAAGAGGAAGAACTTTATAAAAAGCTTCTTCTACTGGTCAGTATGAACAGGAAGGATGATCACAGCAAGAAAAGAACTGACTGTCATTTTAAGACATAAAAATGGTGAACTTGTCCTTTACAGCTAAATTAAACATATTTAAGAAGCTGAGGACATATTCCTCTAGCAGCTTTCAATATCAATCAGTCAATATCAATCAAACCTGATATAATACTACATTGAGTGGGTCATTACAAAGTAGCTCCTCCTCTTTATCATAAAAGTTTTACAACCTAAGTTAATGTCTAAAAGGGAAAAGAGTCAAAGGGCAAATCAGTAGAAGTCACATTTTATTATAAAGGAAAGTTAAAAGTGACAAAATGCTTTAAATGGTTAAAAATATAAAGTGCTACAATAAGGCAGCAAAACCTGACAATTAGATTATAACAGAACAAAACTAAAGCAGTAGTAAAAACAGATAAAGCATGTTTGTATCAATAAATAAAAAGGTAAATATTAGTTTATGTATTTATTTGGTATTTTCTGGAGCTACATTATGTAAAAAGAAGTTCTCTCCTGAAGCACACTGCATAAAAACACAGCAGGCCGCTCTGATTTATGAGTCTAGAATGAAAACTACAGCGTCCAACATTGTGCAATGTGACCTTTGACCCTTTAAATGTGGTAAAGTAAGAAATCGTATTAAATGGCTGCGATGTTGAACTTTTCTTCCACATGAAAAAAAGGCTGCTGAGGAATTATATGATGCTTTAAAATGTGGAGAAAAAAATGAAAAAATACACATCCAGGTTTAAATGGAGTTTACATATATATGATGTTTTATTATAGATGGTATTTTTATGAATGGCCCCTTGTGAACAAGTTGCTTCAGCTGTTTTAAGCCCATCACCTTAAAAAACACTCTGAATCCAAACCTCCAGGATTTTAGGGGTCAGTGTTTAAAAGCTAAAGGAAGCTACAGTACAAACAGAGTAGATATCATTAACTTTTACACTGTTGAATAGTTTAATCTGTAGAAAGTAACACATAAGAGGATGCATTTCATATTTAATGGGATCTTTAAATGATTGCTGGTTAACTGACAGTGTTTGTTAAGATACTCAGGTGTCTATATGAAGACTGAACAAGGTTTTTTTCTTGCTGTAATTATTCCTCCTGTTCATACCAAATGTTAAAAGCTCCAAAATCCACAGTGTGTTAAAGTGATATCTGACACATTTACAGTCTTTCTAGCATCAGATTCCCTCTTAGTGTTTCCCTGTTGAGCTGTGGTGGAAGTATAGGAACAATAAGACTTAGCTACTAAAAACACTGTAATGTTCAAACATAGAAGATGAAGATTTCACTCATTTTGGCGACTGAAGCTTCATAGATAAAACTTTTAAATATATGTTTTATAGCACAAAAGGAGGACTGTGGGTTTAGTCCTCCATCTCTTACATTGTAAACATTATGAAGGATCTTCTAATGGTCGGTATGAACAGGAGGAATGATAACAGTAAGAAAACCCTACAGTACTGATCTAATCTGGACAATAGACTGATGTAGAGAGACTACAATAAAACTTCTTACCTCCATTTATTCATGTGTTATTGTGACAAAATGGTTGCCACGTGAACGAACCATTCAGGTTAGAAAACCACAAAATAATATAATTATCACCCACAAATCCCATATTCACAACTGCGGCTGTAACTAAGGACTTTTTCTCCCCTATTGTTGATGAACCTTATTTTTCCTCCAATAACTGAGACTCGTTTCAGCTATTTAACAAAAGAAATGTCAGAAAAGAGAAAAAATACTCATCAATAATCACCCAGAATATAAAATAACAGCTTCACAGTCCAAAACCCAAAGATTTGACAACAGAAAAGCAACAAATTTGTGTTCAATTAAAGATTTGAATGATTAACTGAGCATCAAAACTCCTCCCAACACACACAAGCTGGGACTAAGCACAACATACATGGCACTACTGTTTCACTCTAATATTTATATAACTATATATATTTATATCTGTAATATATATTTATATCCATGCATGCTGCTGGGATGGGAATACTACATAAAGTTATATTGTATTTTATGTGCAATGACAATAAAATATCAATTATTAATTTATTTTGACCTTTTGTTTGTTTGTTTATTTGTTTATTTGTGAGATTAATATTCCCAAATCAAAGTGGGAGCTGTTGTGTAATCCCTAAACTTTCATAATAATGCTCACTCCTACTTTGTGTCATATTGTTTACCTCACTGAGTGACATACTTTAGTGGCTCCGGGATGCTTACACAACAAACTGTAAACGCTCTCACTGCTGCTGTGAACAAACGTGTATTATATCACCGTGTTGTAGATGTGTGACATCATAATAAACCGGCATTATTGTTCACAAAGGACTCCACATTCAGCATGTATGTAGTCCTGAATGGGACTCGGCCTATTATTGTTTTAATTATGTATTAATCTGAGGATTATTTTGCTGAATAATCAATTTTTGGCGACAAAATCCTGAAAAATACTCATCAGAAATTCCCAAAACTTGACATATTCAAATGTCAACAACACATAACATTCCCGACCTGGACGATATTCAGTTTACCTTTTAAAAAAACAGCAAATATTTGCATTTAAGCCGGCTGGAGCTCATGATTACTCTTTGGGATTTTCCTTAAAAGCTGACTCAAGCTCTTCACAGGTTATCATAATGAATCCCGATCGCTGCTGATTTGATCAACTCATCATTTCAGCTCTCGTACTTCAGATGACATTGATCATTTTTTAGCAGGCCTTGACATTTAGACACAATTGAGATCTTATTATTCTGTTCAGTGGGTTTTACATAACAAGGCCTTTAATGATTGATAGATAAATATAGATGAGGAGGACTATCTTCCAAACATGTTTAATTTAGTCTATTTTTTAAGTATATTCAGTAGTTTCTGTTCAAATTAATGCCAAAATACTTAATAGATTCAACACATTTCCTCCTGAACGCTTATGTTGAATCATAATGTGGCTTTTTAACTAAATGATCTGCTTTTGTTGACTGGAGTTTCCAATGTCTGTGTGGTAAAGTTACTCCATATTTGCATATCTGCAACAAGAGATGAGGGGGTGGATTTTTGTTTTGGAAGAGACACGAATATTCCCGTTTTAACAGGGAAGAGTGTGTGTTAATATGTGTGTGTGTGTGTGTGTGTGTGTATAGAAGAACACACCCAGGAAGCACAGTTACACCTTTTTTCTTTTTTTCTTTTTTTACAGTAGTCCTCTTTTCTTACAGGCCTGCACCAAAAAAAACAACCTCTTGACAGCTTTGCTAAGCAACTAGTCCAACCTGAATGTCAGGCAAGACATCTCCCCCATTATAAACCCCCTCAGCAGATGAGTACCACCTTTACCTACCCCTAATGCCATTATTAAGCACTTCACAGGGAGCCTCACACTTTGGTGCTCCTCAATAACTAATCAGGGGGGGGGGGGGGGGGGGGGGGTAATAATGATATTTAACTATATAATTCCTACCATTTAATACCTAATAATGCTACATTAGCCTTCTTTTATGGGGCCGTGTTGGCTTACAAATGCTTCTGAGGCTTGGATGCACTTCTTTGTAAACCAATGATTCAGTATTTATAATATTTAAGATAAGATATTCCTTTATTAGTCTCACAATGGGTACATTTGCATTGTTATTTAACTATATATTTCCTACCATTTAATACCTAATAATGCTGCATTAGCCTTCTTTAGGGGGCCCATGATTATGAGGCTTGGATGCACTTTGTTTACCAATGATTGAGTATTTATAATGATATTTTATATTAAAGAAAAGAACATTGTGCTTATGGGTGCAGCTTGTTTATTAGCTGGTTGACAGGATAGTTAGAGAGAAGATGATATTTAATTATATATTTCCTTCCATTTCATACCCAATAATGCTACATTAGCCTTCTTTTATGGGGCCTTCTTGGCTTGCAAATGCTTCTGAGGCTTTGATGCACTTTGTTTACCAATGATTCAGTATTTATAATGATATTTAACTATATATTTCCTTCCATTTAATACCTAATAATGCTGCATTAGCCTTCTTTAGGGGGGCCTTTTTGGCTAAGGGTTAGTAGAGTAGTTATTTTGAGGCTGTGATGCACTTTGTAAACCAATGATTTATATTAAAGAAAACAACATTGTTGTGTTTGTGGGTGCAGCTCGTTTATTAGCTGGTTGACAGGATAGTTAGCAGAGAGAAAGGAGGAAGGAGAAAGGGAAGCTAAGGAGCTAGTTAGGTCAATTTGTTTGGCTGTGGATACACCTCACCAGCTGGTCTGGGGTTGCAAGATGTCCTCTCTCTCTCTCTCTCTCTCTCTCTCTCTTGTTGTTGATGAAGCTATGAGCTGACTTTGTTTTTAGCTGTGTGTTGATCTGCTAATAGTGACAAAGCTAAGCTAAGAGGAAGAGGAGGAGGAACAAGAGGAGGATAATAATAACAATAATAATAATAATAATAATAATAAAGAAGTGTTGCTGTTGTTGTTGTTATTGTTGTCATACCTTTATAGTGAACACGGAGGTTGTTCTGGGAGAGACCGATGTAGCTGAACTTATCCTTCGGGCTCCAGGAGCGAGGCAGCGGCGTCTCCTGCTCGCTGACGGCGGGGTAAAGCCTCCGGAGCCGTTGGTTCAGCTCCTTCTCCTGCTCGTTCAGAGCCGAGTCTCCGTGCACAACCACCGACATCACAAACTTACAGCCCGACCCCGACGACTGCCCGGACATGGCTATGATGACACTAGTTTCAACAAAGCCAGTGTCAAGTTTTTTTTTTTTTTTAGAAGAAGAAGAGGAGGAGGAGGAGGAAGAAGAGGAGGGTTAGCAACGGGGTTAGCCGAGCTAAGCTAAGCTAAGTTAGCAAAACGCGATCGCTGAAAATGTCTCAGGTTGACATTAGCTGACACACACACACAAAGACATGGATAAATAGAGAGAGTGGTAATAGAAGAAGGGAGTCCAGTCCGTAAGTTAAAAAACAGGGTACGAAGGAGACAGGGTTGTCGTTGTTGTTGCTAAGGGAGATAAAAGTATAAGCTGCTCTCTGCTAACCTCGATCTTTTGTTTGTTGTCGGAGAGTGATGCTCGATTCTGATTGGCTGAGAGGGAGCTCCACTCACTTCCTATGGGAATGTGAGGTAAATACAGAAAGAGCAGCAGACATAGAGATGAGGTAAATACAGAGAGAGAAGAGCAGCAGACATAGAGATGAGGTAAATACAGAAAGAGCAGCAGACATAGAGATGAGGTAAATACAGAAAGAGCAGCAGACATAGAGATGAGGTAAATACAGAAAGAGCAGCAGACATAGAGATGAGGTAAATACATAGAGAGAGAGCAGCAGACATAGAGATGAGGTAAATACAGAAGGAGAGAGCAGACATAGAGATGATGTAAATACAGAAAGAGCAGCAGACATAGAGATGAGGTAAATACATAGAGAGAGAGCAGCAGACATAGAGATGAGGTAAATACAGAGAGAGAGAGCAGCAGACATAGAGATGAGGTAAATACAGAAAGAGCAGCAGACATAGAGATGAGGTAAATACAGAGAGAGAGAGCAGCAGACATAGAGATGAGGTAAATACAGAAAGAGCAGCAGACATAGAGATGAGGTAAATACATAGAGAGAGAGCAGCAGACATAGAGATGAGGTAAATACAGAAGGAGAGAGCAGCAGACATAGAGATGATGTAAATACAGAAAGAGCAGCAGACATAGAGATGAGGTAAATACATAGAGAGAGAGCAGCAGACATAGAGATGAGGTAAATACAGAGAGAGAGAGCAGCAGACATAGAGATGAGGTAAATACAGAAAGAGCAGCAGACATAGAGATGAGGTAAATACAGAGAGAGAGAGCAGCAGACATAGAGATGAGGTAAATACAGAAAGAGCAGCAGACATAGAGATGAGGTAAATACATAGAGAAAGAGCAGCAGACATAGAGATGAGGTAAATACAGAGAGAGAAGAGCAGCAGACAGAGAGATGAGGTAAATACAGAGAGAGCAGTAGACATAGAGATGAGGTAAATACAGAAAGAGCAGCAGACACAGAGAGATGAGGCTAAAGACTGGATGTGAGGTAGATACACACAGAGAGAGAGAGAGAGCAGCAGACATAGAGATGAGTTAAATACACAGAGAGAGCAGAAGACAGAGAGATGAGTTAAATACACAGAGAGAGAGCAGACAGAGAGATGAGTTAAATACAGAGAGAAGAGCAGCAGACACAGAGTAACTAGTTACATGTAACACCATGACGTAATTTAATTACAGAGATTTAAGTAAGATTTTGCTGGGGGGGGGTCGTCATTTTTTAAATATTTAAAATGTTACTGAATACATATATTGCTGTTTTTAATTCTTTGAAATCAATTTTTTTTATATATATATGTTTTAAATAAATCATGACGTGGTCTTATTTGGAGCACACGCAGTACCAATTAAGCCCATGCCAGACGTTTGACTTTTTTCATCAAATATCTTTATTTTATATTCCAAAATCTACATGAACTAATAATTACATTTTCAAATGAGAGATAAATGTTGCTTTATAAGAAATGATCTCCCTTATAAATCTTGTCAGTATCCATGAAAAACAGCTGGACTTAGATTTGAAAGCTGAAAACATTGGTTAGAACATTTGAGTAACCTAAGTAACCTTCACAACCCTGACCAATAAACATATCAGAAAATGTCTCAATAACTGTTGGATGGATAGCCATAACGTTTGGTACAAATATTTATTCATCTTCCCCTCAGAATAAATAGTGACTACTTCAAACACCATCAAGTCAAGTTAAGCCAGTTTATATTTGTATAGACCAATATCTCATCAAGCTTTACAGTCTGTACAGCGATACAACACCCTATATATGACCATAGATCCTCGACTCGAAAAAGGAAAAACGCCATTAAAAAACATTTAACAGGGAAAACAATGGAGGAAACCTCCTCCCAGGATGGATAGACATATAATAGATGTTGTGTGCACAGATTAGAGAACAAATTACAGAACACAACATTGTACAGGATAACAAAATTGTAAAGGATTTATGATATGTATGATGGATGTGATGAAAAGGACACCAAGCAGCTTTCAGGTGCCAGCAGGACTTGAGCCATGCAACCTCCATCACCATGGAGACCTGGCAGGATAAGAGACTACAAATACACACTCGGGAGGCTCACATCACGTCATTCACAAACATAGAAGAAGAGACAAGAACAGACATTATTCAAAGAGAGGAGAAAGAGAAGGATAAAGACATCATTCAGAGAGAGAGGGGGGAGTGACATGAGGTGAGGCTGAACTCCTGCAGGATGAGAAACTAGATCCAAAACCTCAGGAAATGGCATCTAAAGCCAGGGAAGCAAAGCAGTTCCAGGATGGGTGCTGGTCCAGCAGGAGATGCCTGAGAGACAAGAGAGGATAGGAAGAGGAAACAGGGCGAGAGAAGGAGAGAAGAGAGAGTTGGATACATAGCCTTGAAAACTCATGTGTTCATCGAACAAACAAACAGAAGGTTAGAGAGATGCAACGGTTATCAGAACAGGTGCAATAATCAATGACCTCGACGGTTGGACATAGCTTAAAAATTTAATTCAGATAGAAACTGTGCAGAGCAAGGTCTTGAAGTATTCAATTAAAGGCAAAAAATTGTAGGATAAGGCAAAAAGTTTCGATTTGAATGACTTCAAAGACTGATTTTCTGAAGTCAGCAGAGAGGTTATTTCATGAGAACAGGGGACACACATGCATACTAAGAGCTTGAGAGGAATATGAGGTTTGAAGAGATCAAACAGGTACGATGACTCATGCCGATTTAGGATTTTATAAGTCAGCAGATGACTTTTAAAGTCTGATCTAACATGGAGAGGAAGACAATGAAGGAGGGCTAAAATTATTGTAATATGGTTAAATGGCCTTGTTTTAGTTCAGATTGGAACTGCACCATCTAAAGACTTCTAGTACTATTATGTGGCAACCTGACAACAGAACAATACAGTAATTATGGCTGGATGAAACAAATGCATGTATTAGAGTCTCTGTGTCAGCCATGGACCGGAAAGACATAAGTTTAGCTATGTTATGTAAGTGGAAAAAGGCTGTACTTTGATTTATGACCAAATACCTGCAAACTAATGACCCACTAATTCTCATTATATTTAGCTGTAGTTCATATGTATCGGTAATTAGCAAATGATAGCTGCTTCACTGTAATTAGTGTAGCTGTAGACTTGTTTATTGTTATGAGAAAACATTTGTATATATATATATAACTTTTTTAATGAGCTCACATGGTTCAGGTTAGCTAGAGATCCTGGTGTTGATTATAAATTGGAAAAAGGCAAAAGTGACTTGAGGCACGATGTGTTTACTTTATTACAACTCGTACCATGAAGTAAAAGAAGCACATAACCACTGTGCACTGCTGTTAGTTTTCATTTCCGCTATGACGTCAAAGAGCGTAATGTAACGTAACTTAACGTACCGTAAAATAAAGTATCATAAAATATAGTATAAAGTAATGCAACGTAATGTATTGTAATGTCACATAACATATCGTAACGTAACATATCGTAGCGTAACATCGTAACGTAACATATCGTATCACAACGTATCGTAACGTATCGTATCGCATCGTATAGTAACGTATCATATCGTAACGTAACATATCGTAACGTAACATATCGTAACGTAACATATCGTAACGTTACATATTGTAACGTATTGTAACGTAATGTATTGTAACGTATTGTAACGTATCGTAACATATCATAACGTAATGTATCGTAACATATTGTAATGTAATGTAACATATCGTAATGTATCGTATCGTACCATATCGTAATGCACCACATCGTAACGTATCATATCTTAACGTATCATATCGTAACATATCATATCGTAACATATTATAACCTAATGTAATGTACCGTAATGTGACATATCATAACATGTCGTAACTTATCGTAATGTAACATAAAGTAGCGTAACGTAACATAATCCTGGAGGGATTAATGTAGGTTAATGTACCTGCTCCATGTTTCTTGTGTGTCTTTGTTACTTCAGATTAAACATAAATTATTTAGGAATATGAATTATTTTAGTCTAATATCCACTGACATAATAAAGATATTCAAAAAGGGCCCCTCCACAAGCCAGTGCCTCAGGACTAGTAAAAGAAAATGCATGCACCACTTTAGGGCCCTTACCATTTAGTTTCCTACTGTGCAAATTACCAAACTAATTTGTTACTGATCAAATTATCCCCAACTAATTAACACACAGTGAAATTAGGGCCTTTGAGACAGCTGCCCTTTTCAATAATCCAGTCTTGCAAGTGACTTTCATATCAGAGTGAAGTTAATAGAAATTACACTGTAACATCCAGCCAAAAAAAACAATGTAAAAACAAGTATCACAGACACTACAGCATGAGAAATGGCTGGCAGTAATGTATTATTCATGATTGCCAGTGAATGGACTAAAATAAAAACAGTCCTCTAAGAAGTCAGTTGTGTTGTTTTTGGTCTGCCTCCGACAGCCGGTGAATGTCACACTAACATGTGGGAATGTTCATTGCATCACTAAAGAGGAATCTGAAATGATGTTACGCTCCCTGTAGGGAAACACTTGCTCAGATTCAGACTCAGAGTCCCCTGGAAAACAAAATGGTAGAAAGCCCGGACTGTTTATCATCAGTAAGATGTCTGTTGTAGAAGCAGAGCGGGAACACACTGTACTGGGAACAGATCCTCAGTGTTTGTTTTAAACCCTGCTTGGACGGGTGAACGGGGGTGGAGTGAAACTACATCATAACAGTGATGGGAAACACACTTAAATAAACATAATAGTACTGTAATACAAATGGAAAACATTAATTAAGTACTGTGCTATACTGTGGAATTTATAGTATCTAGCCTATTTAACATCATATGTTATTGCTGTCCTGCAAAGTATCTCCAAAATGTCAACTCTTCACTTTCCAGCTAATCTGGTGGATTTTAAAATGACTTATTTAGCTTGGATTCATTTCATATTTCATGGTATCTTTTAATGATTGCTGGTTAAGTCATCTTACAAGGAGTCTCATCCAAGAAGCAGGTTTAATTGGTTTAAAAAATATGTTTACAATTATTCAAATGTCTTAAAAACAGTCGGGTGTCCACATGAACACTGTTTTTTTTCTTGCTGTAATCATTCCCTCTGGCCATTAAATCATATTTACTTGATTTGAGTCAATTTGGACAACTGAAGCTTCATATTAGCTTCAGATAAACTTTGAAATATTTTTTTTGCACAAGACTATCTATCTATCTATCTATCTATCTATCTATCTATCTATCTATCTATCTATCTATCTATCTATCTATCTATCTATCTATCTATCTATCTATCTATCTATCTATCTATCTAATGAAACCACATGAACAAGCTGAACTGCAAAAGTTTGGTTTGTTAATTAGACAACCCCGTCTAACACGTATTAGTGTCCAGTAAAAATTGAAAATACTTTAAAAAAGTTACTTTCTCATTAATTCACAGGTGAGGCAGTGGATCATAAGTTATTTATCTGTGTCATTAGACATTTTCCTGTCATTTCACACAAACCATGACACACTGAATCAATACACTGGATATAAAAGTTTTGTGCAGAAGCGGGATATTCAGCAAAACCTCAACAAGGAAGATGTAGGGATTGGAGAGCTGTTACAGCACCCTCTGGTGGTTCAGGCCTGTCCTCGCCACAGAGAATATGGACAGAGATGAATAGCAATGCAGTATGCTGCAGTGTAGACTGATTTCCACTGAATATTTCTGTTTCAGAGGCTATCTTCCTTAAATGATGAGTGGCTGGTGATTTTCTATATTTTTCTTATTGTCAACAAATATCATGTGTGGAGCCAGAACAACAATGATCTACTTAAAAGTATTGTGTGTGTATCCAAAGCCTGATATCTTATTCCTCTCTGTGCCATAGACCAATGTGTCTCATTAAAAACACATCAATGAGACACTTTGAAGCAGCCTCTGGAGACATTTAGACTGTAAAAAAAAAAAAAAAAACTGAGGTAGCCACTGTGACGTCACCTATTGGTTTGTGGGTTGCGTGTCATTATTAGTTCCACTTTCCTTCATTCACTTCCCCTCAGCCCTGTTATGACATAACAGCACACGTCACACAGAGGCCAGTTGGAGAGCAGAGGGAAAGTGGGTAGGGGAGGAGGGGATGTAAATGGGATGCACTTGCCCTTGCAGTCAGTATTCTCAACCTAATGAGGAGCTCCATCTCTTCTTCTGATTCTTAAACATAAATAAAACATAAACATACATGCATGGCCTAACATTACTAGAATATGAAAATTGTGTGCAAACAGCATAAAGCATATTTAGTAGCATGACAAATATTGAATATATTACTCTGATTATCTAGATATGGATCTGTTTTTTTTATGTGTTTTATATATTAGAAACTTAACAATAATAAAAATCAATAGACATATACGCCAAGTGGTTAAGGGGTACGTAAATTATATAATGAAAAAAGATAAAATTGTTTCAGCAGTTCAGACAGTTTTGATTATGACTTTTTAGGGCTTTGGCGTTTATAGAGTGCTGGATGTTTTGTATATACTGGTTTATTTATTTATTAAAAACATAAATAAAGCTTTGCTATTATAAAATGTACTTTTGTGTAATATGAAATTTTGCTAAGATTTTATGACATAACAATTCAATTAAAACTGAACAGAAATGTTACAAGTATACTGGACAAATTATTTCTAAAATATAACAGTAGAACAACACCAAACATCAGCAGCTCTTTGACGCTATAGTGGAAATGACGAGTAACCACAACGCATAGTGGTTAAACTGCAGCGCTGAGTGACCATCGTTGATCACTCGGTCCTCGAAGGGTTGAGCTCACAAAGATGGACACTTTTCATGGCGATGATTCCCCCTAGAGCAAATACCAAGGGGTCAACGAGGTCAACAAGGGCATGTTGAATGACAAATGAAACACAGTCCTTGGTTCCCATTTGGAAGCCTTGAATTTTGAATTTTGACAGTCGCCCTCTCTTTAAAACCAGAATTGACCATCATTTGGACAACAGGGTGGAGCTTACCCTACCGACCTAGCTGCTAGCTTGGTTAGCACAGTGCATTTACAGTTTATAGTAAACTATGATATTGCTAATGTTAACTTTGGCTAACACCTGACTCCTTAATGGTTGTTTCAGTACAACAACACTTTTGTAAGTGACCAAAATGTTACAATTCATGAACTGAAAACACACTGAAATAGTCTGAGTTATTCTTATCTGATGTTACGATATATAACATACATAACCACCGTTGCTGCTGTGGTGATGACGTGACAATCATAATGTAGTACCCTGTTTTTTTGTCTATTGTCGTCTAAATAAGACCACAGTTTACAAAATGAACATCATGCTGTATTGAAGAAGACTTGACACAAGTGATTGACGCCATAAACTCATAGTGAAAATGATTACAGGGGTAATAAATCAAATGAGAAGTAGGGTCACTTTCTCACAGACTTCCAAACAAACAAACTTATTTTTGTAATCAGTGGAGTCGCCTCCTGCTGACCATTAGAAAGAATGCAGGTGTAAGTCACTTCTGCATTGGTTTCACTGCCCAAACAGGGTTTACTGAGTGGGCAGATGCTGCGGTAAACAGACCTTCTTCTGTTGACCCTCCTGACCTGTTGACCTTCTTCTGCCTGTTGACTGAAATGTTGGTGAATTTCCACATAAAGTGAAGCAAGAATACCAGTGTAATTTTAAGATCTGAGATCCTGGAATAAATTAAGTTGTGTGAACCTTGATAGGAGAGAAAAGTAATATAAAAGTGGAATTCCCACAATAGCAAAGATTATTTTCTCTTCTATCTTCCCATTGCTTCCAAGTCCACCATCAAACAACTTTGTCAGTTTCACAGCATCACTTCTCACTCATTTGCATGAAGTTGATATTTGACCTTTTTTTAAATCGCTTGAAATATCACAGTGCCTTGTCAGACATTTCACTAGTATCCCATGGAAATGAATGATGTTGCGTTCAGTGGGTCTTCATCATCAGATTTACTTTTATTTGTACAGTTTGAAGAGTCAGTTCTTCATTTGAGAGAACTAACAGTTGTGTCTGCTGTAGGAGCCACTGTGCACAAAGTCAAGGCTGCTGCCACTGACTGGTATTCAAAAGATGCACGGGGGTATAAGCCTGAATTCAAAGCAAACCTTTATCGTCAGCAGCTCTGTTTTATTAACAACCAAGTTATATCTTAAAATGTCTTCAAGAGGTTTCCAACATGTTTTCTTCGAACTACAACTGATCATGTTACTTTAGAAACTTCAGTGAGCAGTACATTCACTCAATTCATCATTTTAAGGCATAAGATTTACAGTCAGAAAAACTTATGATTAAAAGTTCTGAAGGTGTCTGAAAATTATTGATTTGAAATGAATATAACTTACATATTTTTGTTAATGAGAACACATAAGTAATACATGATTACAGTGTACTAATCAACAGACCTACAGGCAAGAAATGTATAAAAGAGCTCTAAAGCTTGAACAAAATAAAAAAAATTACCGTCAACAGGCATTCACCAGTATTCTCAACCATTTTATTTCAGGATCAAAAAACTTTGTATCCTGTGTGTGTTATTCTTTAATGGTGACAAAACATATTGGTTTCCCTTTTTTGGTGCATAGAAACAATTTTTCCACATTTGTCCATGCTGATTTCAAGAACTGTCAGGACTATGTGATGTTGAAGTTCACATTTGACGCATTTGATTATCCACAGATGACAGTTATTATTACCACCTTAAATTCCTTCAAGTTGTTACTACAACATCTTTATGCATGATAATTAGCTGATTTCCACCAAACGTGGCATTAAAATTTTAGCTAAATCTTACACTTTAAGCTCTATTAGGTAATTAGTTGGCTATCAAACTAAAAATGTACAAATTAACATGTATAATAATAAAAAGCCCATTTGTAATTTACATAACCTTTTCTTTCTCTCTCCTCCAATAAAGAGGAGGAACATTTCTCTGCCATTCAAGTAACTGTTCACATGGCCAGTTACACAGTAACGTCCCCATTAGTGGGATTCTGGAGATCCATTGTCAGGCATATTCAAAGCAAATCATTGCCCATTCATCTGGTCCCATTACGTTGGTATGCAGTCCCAGAACTCATGGCAGATACACTGGCAGAACCCGTAGACCATGATCATGATAAGGCTGGCGGGAACCAGGCTCACCAGCAACACCCCGATCGTTGTCCTCTGCATGATAAGCAGATAAACTCCCATGGGCAGCGAGCTGAAGTACAACAGCCCAAGTACCCATACCAGCACCCGGGCCGAAGTTTGACACAAAAGGGCTGCACAGTTCCACACTGTCCACCTCTGCGTGATGGATGCCATGGAGTCCAGACTGGATGAACGGTAGCCACGGTTTGCAGCGTGGGATCCACGTGAGTGGTGGTGGTCCTGGATTGAGGAGGGTGCTGGCGGCGGCTCCATGATGGTGATGACCACAAAGTTAGGGGAGCCCCGGATGGAGGAGTAAGTGCCGGGTGAGGAAGAGGAAGAAGGGGACATCACAGGAGGGTTGCTACTCATCAGCGAGCTCAGATGCCTGGGGCTCAGGAGCAGCTCCGTAGTTGCCTCCTGGTGGAAGTGGAGGTTCCTCTGGTTCCTGCTTTGGAAGGCCAGTGCAGCCAGCAGGTTGCAGTCATCTGGAAGGCTGCTCACCGCCTCCCCAGGCAGTCTGGTGATGTAGCGGCAGAACGGGCACACAACAGCATTGGGAGGTGACTCACCCAGGTCCAGGATCTTTGCGAGGCATTTGGCGCACAGACGGTGACAACACTCGAGCACTTTTGGCCTTCGACTCCCCAAGTTATAGGTGCAGTAGCAGATCTTGCACTCCAGCTCCTCGGTGCTCAGAATGTCCACGTGGCCACACCCATCCTCTGTGTTTTGCAGCTCAATCATCATCCTGTCTCCTCAAGCTCTATCCAGCCTCAAGATTAACAGAAAAATCCAACCAAAAGTTCAGATCCAGGCTCAGCACTGAAGCACATGGAAAGTTTCCCATAGATGGAAATGGTGACAACTCCCCACTCCACTGAAGGTTTGGGGTTCATTGTGGCTGTCCGACAGGCTCCTGTACTGTGTATGTTTGAGTGTGTGTGTGTGTGTGTGTGTGTGTGTGTGTGTGTGTGTGTGTGTGTGTGTGTGTGTGTGTGTGTGTGTGTGTGTGTGTGTGTGTGTGTGTGTGTGTGTGTGTGTGTGTGTGTGTGCAAGAGAGAAAGAAAGAGTGAGAGAGATTTGGGAGTTGATGCAGGAAGCCCCTCGTGAGTTCTGGCCTTGGGGGCTTGCCTGCCTCCGAGCAGTTGGGGAAACTGTGCTTCGTTTGGGGCAAAAAAAAAAAAAAAGCCTTTCATGAACTGCACGAAAAGAGAGAAAAAATGTGAGAGAGACTGAAAGAAAGACAGAGAGAGAGAAAGAGAGAGGGAGAGAGATAACTGTTAACACAGCATTAGAAGAGAACAGAGGCGAAAGGACAACAAAGCAGAGTCTGTACAAACCAGAGCTGGAATTTTCGAGCCTGATCTTTTGTTGCTCAGTGAAATTCGGTCCAATTAGTGGCTGACACACACACACACACACACACAAATAGACACACACACACACACACACACACACACACACACACACACACACACACACACACACACACACACACACACACACAGACACAGACACACACACACACACACACACACACACACACAAACACACAACCTCTTTAACATCTACAGTGCTCTGTTAATGGTGTGTAAGTACGGGCAAGAAAACATGAATGACTGTAATTGCATGATGATGTATGTGTGCCTGCACATATGTTTTCTGTACAGTGTTTGATATCAATCTGTGGATTAAGATTTTTCTACATAACTTCAACTTTTTCATAAGTAGTTTTTTGTATTATAGAACCTCTTGTACAATTCTCATATTTTTTACAAACACAGTCAAGATATGAATAAAAGGGTAGTCACGATTTTCCATCTGCAAGTCTTCAATTAAGCATGTTCATAGACCTATTTAGAAATATGTTATCTTTACACAGCTTTATAGTGAGTTTCAGCTCATTATTTAGCTGTCTGTCTGCAACTTTTTCCATTTTGGTTCACTCTCAGCGCTCTCATAGCGTCGAGAAAAAGATGTTAAAAAGCATACACTACCTGCTCAGCACCAAACGGCAAATAAACACAGTTAGCCGTAGTCTAGCTGGTGAACATATTGGAGCATTAAGAAGATCTGTTATTGCAGGTTTAAATATTTAATATAAAAAATGCATCCCCACACTGAACAGAATTTCAAGGATGTGAAAGTCATAAAAGTAAGTTCTGGTACTAATTTTTCATTGTTCCTGTGATCCACCTACTTAGTTTTCCTTTTGATGGAAACTGCCCCATGGATGTATTATAAGAGCAGGATACTGGACCATACATGACATATACGCCAAAAAAGGTTTGTACCTTCTGGGTTTACTTCCACGTTATGTGGCCCTCTGAATATTCTGCCCCACCTGTAAATCCCCACTCGGTCCATAGACTTTACATTGTGATGACGTCACATATTTTAAAAAACGCTTTTCTCAGCTCGAGGAAAGTTTTATAAATATAAAACCAAAAATCAAAAATCAATTATAGAAAGATTCATAATTGACCCTGTCTGCAGTTCAAGGTGTCCTTTCCCCAGTTTTGCAGACCTCTATTTTACAAAGCTGGTCTATAGGGACAAAGCTCTTTGGGGCACTGGGGGATTTTCTGCTGCAATACTGCAAGTGGCCACTGGGGAAATTACCTGCAAGGCTGAGTGGTGGAGCCTTATTCAGCTCTTGAAATACATCCATTGGACCGTCCTCACAAGACAAACACTTCCAAATGCCTGAAATTACTACTGGTTATGTTTTCTGTTGAGATAAGCGCCCTCTTGTGGTTGTGAACATGGCAACCGTTGTACATCTGGCTTTGGTGTATTGTTACTTTTCACTGTAAAGCCTTTAGGAAGGAGGTTGGGTTCGAAAGTTGGTTGGGTGTTTGACTTTAACCAGACTTCAAACCACAGAGGTGACTGATCTGAGAATGTCATATCCAACATTGAAGGTGTCAGTGTGTTGGATGGGTTCAGCTTGTAATTCTTTCAGTGATTTATATAAAACCATATTTGTTTGCATGAAAACTTGAACATTTTTCACTTCAGTGTTTCTGTATTTATCTGTCTTGTTAGACAAATAATGAAATACAGCTTTTAGTTGGGTGGTTTGTGTTTCACATAGTTATATTTTGGTTTCAGTCCCGCTGTGATTTTTATTTTGTGTGAGTTTTGTGCTGGGTGGGAAGATCGTCTGCTTAATCAGTGATTGCCACAACAGGTGTGCATCATCAGCTGCACTAAGCAGTGAGTCACTGGGCTTCGTCAAGTCGGGGTAATAAGGCTTTGTAATAAATGACAATCCGTATAATCTGGTGCACTCATGGCTGTGCATGTGTGACCAGCGGAAATTGAGATTGTCAGCAGTAACAGAGAAATTCAACATCAATGGAGGGTAGAGAGGAGATGGCAGCTTTAGATCTTTTTTCTTTGCTTGCACATAATCATACCTGTTTCTCTGCTTTTATTTAAACATCCCTTAAAAAATGTCCAGTGCCAAATATCATTTTCTGCCCTTTATATTGGTGGTGGCCTAACAGTTACTTTTCAAAACAGCTATAAATTTGGCTTGAGAACGGCCTATGGATGTGAATATGTGTCATAATTGGTGTACTAGCGTGGCATGAAGGAGTTGTCCCGGCAGTGTAAAGTGGAGCAGATCATTGTTGGAGATCACGGTTTGGCAGTGAGATGTGATCAGCGCAGGCTGCAGTGCAAAATGGTTCATCATCTCTTTGTAGTTCCCTCATTACTCCCCAAGACGGGTTAAATCTGACTCTGCTTTCTGTCATACAGGTTGTAGCCTATTCATCCAGCTATCGGTATGTGGTGTATGAAACCACCGTTCTGATAGTGAAATTGGAGGCACTGAGTCCAACAGTTTTTGTAACTTTCTAAAACAGACAAGCCTACAACAATGCCCACTTTACACAGTGATTGGTCAGACGTATAGAGGTGTTCTTTTCACAAGTAATAGGCTTCCCATAGCCGACTCCATCGCTACTGTTGCGGCTGTAAAGTGGTGGATACAGTTTTGTTTAGTGTCACACGACCCTTAGGAAATGACAAAATTTGATCCTGTTGGTTCAATTACATTTTGAAAGTGTAGAAGAGTCACACAACTAAATTATTTTATTTCCATTCAAGTAAGCAGAGGGCTAACTGGAAGTCAGCCAGCTCAATTAGTATCTGTTGTGCATGTTCTGCATCCATCCAGCCAGCAGGAATATGGCCACCAACACCAGATTTAAAAACCATGTACTGTGAAATACAGACAGATTTACCTGACAGTGATAGGCTTAATCAGCCTTTTGTGAACATGTTTGGCAAGGGCTTGAATGTAACAGACATTAATTTATATTTAAAAGTCTCACACTGTAGCTTTAACTATTTAACTGTAGTTAATGCAGGTAAAATGTGGTCACTTGAATCTTAAATTCATCGTCTTGCATGCATGCATAGAGTATATAACAATATAGGTATAACACAAACAAATGACGACACACTACAATACACACAAACGCACACAAGCGCACACGCACCTGACGTCAATGACCTCAACCACAACAAAACAAGCAGCAGCTGATGTCTAGAGCTGCGTGAAGTCAGACAGAACTAGACTCAACTAGACAGGAAGTGGGGCGGTTTCATCCATCACAATAAAAGCATAAAACTGCACCATTTAGTCTGAGTCATAAGTGATGACTGAGACAGATTTGTTTTTATGAGTCTATACATGATGCAGATTTTTGCGAGCATTACGTGATTAACATAGCAATAATCTACAAAATTACCACCAGCACACTTGTTAGAGGGCCCAAACATAGAGATTAAGATCAAAATTACACATTGAAAAAAAAGAGCATTGATTTGTGTGTTATTAGAGAGAGGTTGAAACTTTTTGAATGGGGGTCTATTGGAGCAAGGGATATTTGGAGCCATCTAGTGGCGGTCAGTGGTATTGCATTGCATTGTATTTAAGGGAATTAGTTGTGTTTCACGCTGTGCTTGTTGCTGCTTAATTTGTGATCTCACGTGATGTCATGGTCTCCCGATCCAGCATGTTAATCTGCTGCTTGAGTGCATTAGCACTCATGGGAAACATGGTTACCTTTATTTTAAAAAACCCAACAGCGGAAGTCCTGTCGTACACGCTCCGGTGATCTTGACACCGCGGGAGGAGCCGAGGGGACCCGGTCGTGTTCCGATGCTGGGGAGCCGGGAAGCAGGAACCGGGGACGGCGGAGAGGCGGCTGCCGGGCCGCAGAGCGGAGCAGACTGCGGGGAGGAGATGCGTCCTGGCCGGGCAGGGTGTCGCCTCCCCGGCCTGGTCAGCTGGAGGCAGAGACCGTGCAGGACTTCAGCCCTGTTTGCTGCAGCCAACACGCTGTACTGGTAGGCATCATGACGCAGGGATATCAGACTGCCATCCTAATGACTCTGAGCTGCTGTAAATTACAGGAACAATAACTTTGGCTTGACTCCAAACCTCAGCAAAACATCATCATTATATTTAGGCCTATATAACCTTATTTCTTGAATTTGTCTATTTTTATAGATATTTTTATGTTTTGTATCCCAATTATTTTCTCCTTGAAAATGACTACAATAGGCTAATCTAATAATATTAAAGGTATGCAATTAGTCTTTGGTTCCATCTTCACTTGTATTTTTTTATTGATATAATATATACGTATATATTTTATTACCATAATACTGGAAAGTCAGGGGTTAGAATAATTGTTTTGAATTTATTTTATATTTGTCAATGTCTCTATACTATCTTATATATTGTAATCATTTAGTGTAGTGTAAAAGGGTAAAGCTAGGATTGGAGAAATACTAAAGTTAAAATCCACACCAACTGCCTCCCACTTTACTATTATTTGGATTATTATTATAATTTTTTAAATATATACGTATATTTATTGAGTTGTATTTCTGTACATTTAGTATCTGTCAGGAAGAAAATTCCAGTGGAGAAATGCTGAATGCTTTATTTATAATTTGCTGACCTACAAGATGTCAAATTTAAGTAAATCATATCCAGAAATATTTAAAACTGTTATAATATGGAGCACATGACCTCAGTGTCCTCAGTGGTAGCCACAGCCCTGGGGTTTTTCCAGTCTGAGTTTTTGACCTTGTTTTTCTGGCATGTCCTTATCTGCTGAATAAATAAAAAATGACTCTAAGAAATGCTAGAATAAGTCTAAAAGGGTCAACATTCATGTGTAACTGGTAGAAACATGTCCTCTCTGTCTCCAATGGTACTATTACATTCCTAGATTCCTCTTTCCAGCCATAGTTTAAAGCTTTTCTTTTATGTTTGGTCAGTAAACATTTCTGTTCCAGTGTTAATTTTTCATACAGACTCATAGGGGAAATAATAAGTCAGTGTAATGAACGGCAGACTTTTGTAACCCTGCATTCTCCGATACTGGCAGCGTATTTTCAATGAACAAAGAAGATCATGGTTTAAATTTGAATATAATTTGCATTAAAGACTTTCTGCATCAATAAAAATAGAAGATTGTGGAAGCAGTAGGTCACTTTTTCCTGCCTGAGAAGTTCACACATTCACTGAATATCAACATCTTTCTCTCCCCCAAAATTATTAGCATTAGCCTTTCAAAGAGCCAAACTGACACAACATGACACCTAGTGCAGCCACGTGTACCTGTAAATATGCAGATGTGATGTGAAGCGTCTTCTGTCTGTCTGCAGGTTCGTAGCCTTCACTTCTTTCCGAGCCTACAGCCTCGTGGCCATCCTGCTGGCTCTGCTGGTCGTCATGGTGACCGCCAGAGACATCGCTCGGTCCAGAGCCGCAGGTAACACCTACAGGACTTTTTATTAAACTTCCAAGAGAGGGCAGAGTAAGGATAGCAGCGGTTCAATCAAATATTACTAATAAACTATCAAACCAAAACTCTTAATCAGAGCTGAAACAATTACCTGAATAATCAATTAGTTGAATAATCAAA
The DNA here is from genome assembly GCF_963691925.1 of Scomber scombrus. Lineage (NCBI taxonomy): Eukaryota > Metazoa > Chordata > Actinopteri > Scombriformes > Scombridae > Scomber > Scomber scombrus. The sequence continues at coordinate 28,243,095 of NC_084980.1, forward strand.
AATAGTCTCCAGATTAATCGTTTACGAGGTGATCAGTTGTAGCAGTAAACTGAAGAACTTTGGGGAGAAGTTGAGATGACTTTTATCCAAGCTGTTGGATGTGGATCGTGCTCAGATTGATTGATGATTTCACCCTGATGATGACTCATTAGCCTGATGAGTAAGAAAGAGTCTGACATAAGGATGAGACACTGTGTTTCATGCTTACTGGAGATGGTTACTCATCATCCTGACCATTGCTGACCATTGCACTTCCTTTTAGACACCTGCAAAATGAAAGTAAAGACACAAAAAGACACAATCTATAACTGTATTTTCATATTATTCAAATATATTATTATAGCTTCTCTCCTTTCTATGTCTTAGTCAGCACTTCTCCAGTAATAGCAGTGTTGTGCCTCTGACCCTTGTACTCCTAATAATGGTTAATTGTATGCTGCCAAGCCAATTAGCCTTAATGAGCACCAACTAAATAGAAAATCCACCTTAAAACTCTTAATCTCTGTAAGGAAACAGATGTTGACATTCATTTTTAAATTTCTAATTCCATTTAATTGTGCAGTGTATTCAAATGTTCATTATAAAGGGATTATCCAATGACACGTCCAGTGTTAAATCATGATCATTTATTTCCTTTTTCTGCAGGAGTTCACTTGTGGCGCAGCATGACGGCAAGGTAGGACCCTGAAGTGTGTCTGATGGTTGTTTGTTTGGTGTTGGGCAGCGATGGCAGATCGGGGGTTTTAGTTTCAGAAACAAATCTGAGAGGCAAAGCTGCTCCGAAGGTAGATATCATCTCATTGGTTAGTGGAGTGCTGAGGTTAGTGTACCACCTAATTAGGTCTGCAATGAAGAAACTCAACAGTACAATTGTAAAGTAAAATAAGAATATCAAAAGTATTGATGGCAAATTCTTTTTCATTTTATTTAAGATTCAGTAAGTTCAGCAGACTAGTTAATTAGTTTACATTATATCTACAAGATAGTTTGGGTAATCTGACCTTAGAAGCTCAAGTAGACTGTTTACTGTGTTAAAGCAATAGTCAGATGCCCAAATGAGATAGGAATTATATCTGAAGCTTATGTGAGGCTTCAGCAGTCTGAGTTAGTCATATCAAGTGATATCTGACACATTTACAGTCTTTTTAGCATCAGAGTCCCTCTTAGTGTTTCCCTGTTGAGCTGTGGTGTAACCATAGTAACACAAAGACTTTGCTACTAAAAACACTGTAACGTTGAAACATAGAAGATGAAGATTTCACTAATTTGGACGACTGGAGCTTCATATTAGCTTCAGATCATGGACTGTGGATTTGGTCCTCCATCACTTACATTATAAGTGCATTATAAAGGGATCAGTGTGAACATCAGGATTGATTACAGTAAGAAAAACTGGTTTCAATGCTCATATGTGCACATAAAATATAAAAAAAACTAGGAACCTATCCTTTCAGTCTTGAGTCTTAAATATATTTCTTGCCTCGACATGAGACAGACTAGTTTGGAAATATATCTCATGTCAAACAGACAGTGCAGCATCCTTTCTGACACCAGACTCATCCTGAATCTGCACCGGACTGTTGTGAAGCTCTGCAGAGCTGATTGGTCACATATGACCGTCTAATCGAATCCCACTGCTAACATCTCCTCTCTGAGTCTGAGTCATGTGACGGCTCAAACGCTGGTGCAGTTTCAAGCCACAAATCATCTTGTCGTGCAGAAGTATTTACTTGGATTTAGTGCTGAAATGGTTAGTCCATTAGTAGATTAGTCAATGAAGAGAACATTTATGTAATGGTAAGTTGAATATCTTCTGGTATTTTGATGGTTGTTCTGACGAATTAAGCGGTTGGAAAACATCACTTGGAGCTCTTAATTCATCACTGATGTCGCCCTTGTTTATATATGCAGCGCTGCACTCACCCCCTCATAAAACCCTCTCCCTAATTACAACCTTGTGACTTTTTGCTCACAACTAATCCTGTATTCACAACATGCAAAATAGACTAATAGTGTAAGTGGTAATGTGGATTTTTTTGCTTTTTCAACATAAATATGCGTTTGCTATAAATAAGTAACCTTCATTCAATTGACTTTGATTTTATTTCTGCCGTAACTTGTAAACAACCGGTTGACAGACAGATAGTTTCTTTTTTTTCTTCCTTTTTTTAAGTTAATTTTGATGTGTGTCTGTAAGAGGAGCAGAACTGTCTCAAAAAGGACTAGTGTGCATTCAAGAAGAAAACCTCAAAAATAAATCAATTTTTTACCAAAAAAAAAAAAGAAGAAAAAACTGTCACAGATCACCTTTTTATATCTATGAAAGTGAAATAAATACTGCATTTTGCACATGTTTTAGGAGTAATAGTCCATGTTCAACTTGTTTGATCAGACTTGAATTTACCCATTGATATTATTTCTCTGGGTGTCAGTGGTGTGCTCATCATGCGTTTAACTTTTACCACTAGGTGGAGCCGAAGCTCATTCACTTTGCTCATGTGACAGTCTGTCAATATCAGTGACTTGACACATTCCCAACATAGCTTTGAACACCAGGCGCTAATTTGAGTGTGATGTTACAATCAGTTATTTCTCTGTTTGAGTTTGACTGCAGGGGTCAACTTTGACTTGTCCAGCCTCCTCCTGTTAAAATGTGTACAGGGTAAAACTTTGACCTGAAGCTTTCAAACAGAGGTTTTCATTCATGTTGAATTACAGTTTTTGGTGTACTTGTATTTTTTTGTCACAGTGCTTTTTTAGCCATGCTTGTGGTTTTAGAGATAGCAACTGGCATATCTAGGCAGCTATTGGCTGGATCATCACATGTTAACATGTCAACATGGTAAACATTAAACCTGCAAGCATCAGCATGTTAGCATTGTGACAGACTTGCGAACTATTTTAAGAAAGTAGTAAAAGGCTGAAAAGATGCCAGATGACACTTGATGATGTCATGCACTAATTTGAACATCATGTTCACAAGTCAAACTAAACATAACAAATTCTAACTCTAGTTATATTTTGGGTATTTTTATTTTTTAATTCCTTATGTTCAAAAACTATTTAATTCAGGCTGTCGACTGTGGAATTGAAATGTCATGAAAAGAAAGATGATCCAGACACTGGATTAAACTCACTCACATAAACGTTGTGCATTTTGACAAAAAAAGCTTAAATTGCTCAGGATAGAGAAATAGTTCCCCAGTTTATCAGTGTGAATAAGTGATTTTTTTATTACTCAGTCTGGCTGATGATTGGTTGACTAAACGTAGGGCTGGGTGATATGGATAAAATCAAATATCATGATATTTTTGACCAAATTCCTTGATATCAATATCACATCAATATTGTAGGGATGGCTATCAGTGTTTTCACAAAATATTAACACAATGAGATGTTTGATAAATAATATTCAGTAATGTGGATTTAATGGCTTAGTGGATAAAGGGAAATAATAGAACAGCTAGAACAGTTTGGTAAGTTCAGAACATTACACAATTTTACTGTAATGCAGCCTTTAAAACCAAGAAAACCAACACTTATGCCATATCACAATATTACTATATCCAATTCTAACACGATGTCTAGTCTCATATCACGATATTGATATATTGACCAGCCCTGACTGAATGTCTTAATCATCAACCAGTCAGTCCACTAGATTTGGCCCTTTTTTGAAAAAGCTTAAAAAGTTCTTAGAGACTCGTTCTGAAAAGTTATCAATTTCGCTAATGAAACATTTATCTATCTATGTCTGTCTGTCTGTCTTAGAAACCTGCTCAGTCATAGTTAGAAGCATTAAATCATGTTCACTTGCTAATATTGTTGAGTTCTGACCCATTTTGCCAATTCAGTTCATGCTCGATCCTCCAGCCTCTCAATAAGTCCACAGATTACTGCAGGGTGGTGTGGAGTCACATTGGTCTAGTTCACACTCCTGTCCTCATTTTGAACGTGTGTGTATGTGTGTATGGGGGTTGGGGGTTGGGGGGGTCCGTTACTCGATGCTGCTGCCGGTCTCGAAGGCTTGGAGGGATTCAGCGGAGGTGAGAGGGATTTGTGGGCGCCAGGCTGGATGCAACACATCTGAGTTGTGTAACCGAAAGTCGGGTGAGTCCAGGTCAGGGGCGGCTCACAGAGTGTTTCCATCTCAGAGTAACAACAGTAAGCAAAGGAAGAAAGACTTAATGCAACATGGAAAACGGAGCTAAAAGTAGCGTCAGTGTTGTTGTTTAGTTTTTACTCAGGGGGGAAGGCAGCATGCACAATACGTGATTTTTATATAAAGCCTTTTGTCATCCCCAAGAATTCAATTTTGGAAAATGAAATGATGCCAGGACAAAGTGACAAACATTTCCATCTCAGAGTCCATGTGTACAAGCTTTTACTGGAGCTTTCAACCTATCACAGTTATCAGTTACGACGTAGGCGTATCTGTTGACAAAAGCCCCATTAGGACGGGATTAACATTACAAGGGGGAGGTGAAGAATGAAATATTGACCTCGCCCCTCTCTAATTCAACTAACCGTTCCAGACAACACGGGGAAAACAGGATATGGTCTATAATAGGCCTGGACCTTTATGAGGACAAAGCCAAAAGTCTTTCCTTGAGGGGTGCCCAATAGTTGAGGGTGTGGCAAAGATACTGTGAGCTGAAAAAAGAGTCAATAATATCCTCCTATGAGTCATACATCTGTCAAATCTGAACACACAGACATGAAACACATATTAATATCATTCAGTGTGACTTACATTTGCCGAGGATCATTATCTCCCATGTCCATCATCAATAGACCTCCGTAAATCCACTTAGAAATCAGAAAATAGACGCTACAGAACCAGTTTTTCTTCAGTATCAAAGTAATGCAGTGATAGTTGTTTTCTGTCACCATGACTACATAGTAAACAGCAACTCCTATAGCTAATTTGGCATGTTTTAAAAGTAAAGAAATTAGTCTGAAAGAGAGCAGCAGTACCTACATGTAGCTGTCAACACAAAAAAGCCCATTTGATCAGCTTTCATGGGGTCTTTTTTAGTTTTAGTCATCCTATTGGTACCCAGATGGGCCTGTATGTTGGTTTTAGCATTTTCCCATCTGTCAAATCAGCATAAACATTTCTGTCTTTCTGACTATAAAATGGAGCATAATCATGAGCAGCATGGATGTTGCTAAGGACTGGATTTATGAGGACCATGGAGTAGATCATTGGGAATATTATTATTACTTGGGAGGGTTATGTTGGGACATATTTAACACATTTCCAGCTCTATATTTATATTCTGGGGCTCTACTGAAATATCTTTGCATGATTTACAATTCAAATCTCCTTATTTATCTTCTACTGGCCCTTTATGCAGCTCTTTAGTTCAACCTCTGTCTCAAACAGATCGTTTAGCTCCTGTCTCTTTAAGGCCCGACTCCCAGTGAGCCCAATCTCTTCAGGAAGCTTTCACCAACTCCAGAGGCTACATGAACAAACTATAGTAGTCGAATTTGCCTTTCCTTAAAATGGAAATGGTATTTTTACATACATTTACTTCAAGGTTCAGATCTGTAGTTATTATATTTAATACAGACATCTGACATTGTCATGACATAAAAATAACATAAATCAACAACCCTGACCCTAACTCCCTTAGAGACCTAAATCCAGTCAGCATTGGGCTTAAGACTTACATAGCTGATAGGAAAGAAACCAGGACCTTCTGGTTTGTGAGGCCCCCAAGCCACCATGATGGCCTGCAACTCATAAATCTAATATTCTCTGTTTATGTGACTGTGGAAATAATTTGATTCATTGCTTTCCATCCTCCTCTGTATATCTACATCTGTAAATATCTCTTTTTGGCCTCTCTCTATCTCCCTCCCTCTCTCTTGCGGTCTGCCTCTGTGACATTTTGGCCAGCAGGCTGGGATTGTGTTGGTGTCACCTGCTGTTGTCTGTCAGAGGTGTCTTGTGAGTAATTGTGCATCAGGATCTGGGCGCAGGCTTTGTGGAAGATTAGATGCTGACCCAAAATGCGAGCTGACAGCTGGTGTGTTTGAATCAACAGCGTGTGTGTTGAGTCTGGAATACAAAACACATTGTTGGAATACCATATATATATACATATATATATTTATCTCCATGATATTGCCTGTGCTGTATTGGCTCAGCTGATGCATTAAGACATTAAAGGGAATTCCACCATAAAGTGTGTTCACAGGTTTTGGGAGCTGTATAAAGTATTTTAAGGCTATCTGAAGGTTTTTCGAGTCTTTGCTAGCATTGTGTCTCAGGTACCAACTGTCTGACATCATGCAGGTAATGCTATATGAATATCTGAGGTCCAAAGACACACCTGCAATTACCTCTTATCACCATAGGTGCCGCCAAAGGGAGCGAAACAGAGATTTTTGAGATTGTTACTTTAAACGTCGCCAGGCAGAAAACTGCTGCTGCTCTGCTCTCTGTAGGGTGAAAACTTTCAGGCATGTTGCACATCTGGCCACACCCCGCTCTGTGATGTCACAGCTATCGTTAAATGAGAAATGGACTGTACTTATGTAATGCTTTTCTAATCTTTTTTGACCACTTGAAGCACCTTTACCCTATGTGTCAAAGTCATCCATTCATACATTATTGGTACAGCCATTGGGAGCAATTTGGGCTGAAGCATCTTGCCCAAAGACACATCGACATGTGGATTGGATGAGCCAGGAATCGAACCGCTAACATTAATGAACTGCATCATAATTATCACATTTAAAAGCTAATTAGACCTCTAGTCAGTTTGAAGTTGGGTGGTAGTATGCTGATAATTATGTGATCGTAATGTAAATGTAATTCTCAGTAGAGTGAAGGAGCTGTCAGTGTCTGTATGTGTCCTCACACTGTTTTAATAATACATGGAAACACTCGGGTGTGTGTCGAGGCTTTAATGCTTATAAATATGAACAAATGTCGTGTGACTCTGAGTGATTTGTTTTTTTGCGGCTTTAAGGAAAGGCTCACCGTGCTGCTGTTTGTTCCCACAACAAACACAAAGTGTCTCAAGAGTTGTGAAACCTGAGCAGAGTGTGTGCATGATTTCTGCCTGTGTGTGTGTGTGTGTGTGTGTGTGTGTGTGTGTGTGTGTGTGTTTGTGTGTGTGTGTGTGTGTGTGTGTGTGTGTGTGTGTGTGTGTGTGTGTTGTCTGTGTGTGTGTGTGACTCAGCTGTTTCTCCAGTGCCGGAACTGATTCAGAGGAGTGACATGAAGCAGTTGAGCCAATCAGATTACTTGTCAAAGAGGGGGTGTGCTTCAGAGCAAATCCTCTGATTGGACGGAAGCCGACTGGTGGAAAACAACACAACAAACCAGCCGGTAGTGTTTCATCACAGTCAAGTGATGTGATGTCAAGTTATATATGAACAAGAGATATCCCCAAGCACTTTTTATCTTAAAGTAATTTAAATTTGATCTGGTTGACCAAAGTATTTATTGGAAAAATATGTTAATTTCTCATTCCCAGGCCGCCAAAAACTCCCACTTTGTCAAAGCTCTCAGTGTCTGACACTGACGCACAAGCCATCTATATGAGCATTGTTCCCCATCCGGTATAATGAGACCGATGATGTCAATATAAAGTGACGTTTGGTTAGTCAGACAGGAAAAAGTGGATTTTGCTGCAGGAGACCACTGCTTCCACCCACTTCCAACCACGAGTGTTATGTTTCAAACGGCAACTCGAGATAATGTTTTGTTGTTGTGTTGTGTACTGTTGCCGTGACGATGTTTCAAGCCATCATTTAAACCCAAAGCTAAATCGATGTTTCCATAAACCTAACCAAGGGGTTTGTGTGAATCAGGTTGTTTAGTGTAGAGACAGTGAGGTGTCACTTGCGTTCGATGTGAGCGATGTTACAATGTGTTATTTCTTCTATTCACATTTATTAAATATTGCAGCATCACATATCATAATAATCCGAACTGAGAACAGTGACATCAGTATTGATATCAATGAACCCTTGCTCATCAGTTTACAACGTCACCTACTATGAAAAAAACAGCTGCATTGTCCTATGTACTGAACATTATGTTTACTATAAAACTAACTATAGACCATGTGTGCAGTGCCCGAACCGGTGTTTGCACCTGAGAACTGCTTCTTTGCGCAACTTCTAAGAAAGTGTGTGTGTAGCAACATCCACCTGCTATGACATCATGACAAAACCATGTGAACACTAAAGAAAAATCCTGCTCCTTGGTGCACTGTTCCAGCAATTCCTCAGAGGGATACTGAAGAAACTCCTCCACAATGTTAGCCATAACTAGCCAGATCTAGAAACCTAGACATTCAAAATGAGGTAAATGCAAACAGAACATGCGATACAACAAATGGCAAACAAGGACTTATTTTTAGTGTTTATCTTAGATCTGTTTTTTGCTTCTTTAACCAGAAGCTGAAAAAAGTTACCCCCGAACCTACCTGAATGTTTCAAATATCTTTTATAATCAAGTTTCTCTTCATCTTTATTGATGTGTACTGGCCTTTATGTTTAGAACAGATTCTTACTACACTGCAATATTTCTCAGTTACCTAAATATATCTTGAGTTTCAAATTCATATCACATTAAATCATCATGGTTTTTTTATACATCAGTGCTGAATTTTACCTTCCTCTTGTTGGCTGATTTCTGATCATAAATAATGGTAATAATGATAAAAACTTTACTGAGTCAATGTAGAGAAGCTGAAGTGTCACAGCTGAAAAAGGCAGCACAAAAAAGATTAAATACCATAAAGTAGTCATTATAGATTTGTCTGAAATGTTAACGATCCTGTGCTTCTGGACTGAACCATGGGCTGTTGTTTACAATATCTGGACTGTTTCCCAGACTTTTATTTTAAACGTTCAATGAATGAATGCTGATTATTAATGATTATTTTCTTGATTATGAACCAAATTTCTTGTCTTGTCTGGCCAACAGTCTAAAACCCAAAGATACTCAGTTTAGAAGGCAAACCAGTGAACTTTTGCTATTTTTGCTTTGAAAAATTACTTAATTACTTAATTAATTGATTATCAAAATAGCTGCTGGTTAATTTTTGATTGATTAATCGTTTAATGGTCACAGCTCTACAGTAAACACAATGCAATTTACTTATATGTTTTTGTTGGTATTTTCACTCAGTTATTACTCTACATTTGCATGCTTGTTTCAGATTATTTAACAGTCTCAGCCTTAATTAGCTCCTTAATTAGTGTAAAGTAAACCGCACAATTTCTACTTCATGTTAGTTATAAGATCAGTGCGCTACAGTTGTTGGCTTTTAATCTATGTGTTGTCGTTAATTAACATTTTCAATACCTACAAAATGCTTTCCCAGTGTTTTATTAAAAATGCTGCAATAAGTAGATTTATTGTTATTGAACCAGCAACCTCTTTTAGAAGGGAGAACTAGTCTGGTAAGCAGCATTACATGTTTTTAGACACGACAATACAACTTCGGACACACAAATAAAACAATACTAAAAATTAGATGATGGTCAAAGGACAGAAAAAGTTACATAATAATTATCTGGATTGAGCTGAAATAAGATAAAAACAGACAGACAGTAAAGGATGATCCAGAGTTGCTTTGAATGTTGTTCTAATTTGCATTTAAGTTATTATATATAATATATTCCCTTTTGTACACCACTTGGAATAATTGAGGAGAACTTGTTGTTGATCATATCATTGGCATAATGAGTAGATTAAACTATTTTGTATAGCAAAATGCCTTTGTACCCTTTATTATTAAATGTATCCTCACTTTTCACATTACAATATAACTTATCACAGAATCTGTCTTCTGTAGGCGGGTTTCAAAAGATAAAACCCGTTCACCTCATCATATAAATATGATGCAATTCAGTGAGGGTAATACTCCAGGTCATTTCAGGTCTCATTTTGAAACTAACTCTCAGATTCACTCAACCAGACAATCAAACAACTGACAAGCAGGCATCCAATCTTCAATCAGATACAAGAGTCCGAAGCTTTTATTCTCATTTAAAGTTTCTTCATCCTTGAAGTCTTGTAGAGCATATACTAAACCTTATTACATGCAAGTTAAGTAAGAACATCTGGATTGATAAGAAATCCATGTTGATAAGTCAAGAGATTAGATTTATTGTCCTCTGTTAATATAAAACTTGATTGATGTATTTCAGTGGACAAAAAAAAAAAACTTTAATAAACAGCATATGTTGTTGCTCAGTGTTGAAGAGAAACTCTTGTCATCAACATACAAACAACACTATGTCAACACCTGACAGAATATGAGACACACATGCCCCCCCTCGTCTGTCTGTTCATGCCCTGTCACTGACACAACTGGAAGTGTGTTTTGGAGGTTGGTGGTGTTGGTATTGGGGGGTGTTGGGGGGGGTGGTTGCTGTTTCTACCCCCCTATAACCCCATCTTTCTGTCCTCCTGATGGCTGCCAGTCGGAATGTAGTGTGACCGGGTTATTTTTAGATGAGGCCTCTTGAAATACTCCAGCCGGGGCTTCATTGAGGATAAACACAAGCTGCTCTCGCGCCGTGTGGCACGTAAAACCTGAGTTTGGCTCGACCCCGAGTTCGCACCTGTGGGTTTTTTTTGTTGCTGGGAAAGACAATTCTACCTGCCATTCTACTTGTTTCTTGCATCCTACCTACATATACCATCTTCACCACCCAGTTTTTGGCTGACTTCATTAGGTGTTGTTGAATTTTCTGAAAGAAGAGATGTCTCCTGAAGACCGTGGGGCAGGACTGAGGTATGTCTGGGGTTGTGTGTGATCTGGTAGAGGACCTAGAAAGCACAGAGAGCAATGGCTTGCTTGTTTTGTTTTTGTCTTAAAGGGTCAGTTCACCCAAATCACAAGAAAATGTGTATTTTCTCTTTTACCTCATGTGGTATCTCATGTAGACAGTTTGGGTTGTGTGTAGTATCTGTCTCTGAAATCTCTGTAAATGGAAATTTGAGTGTGGTGACTTGAACATGTTGGAAAACTAAACAACAACACATCTTTCCAGAATGCCCCAGTTACCTGAGGTTGCTTTTAACTAAAGTAATAAACCCAAAAAGAGGAGTGGCATTAAGTGAAACATTTTGTTTTTCTTCTTTGGTGATTTGGGAGAACTACATATTTAAGGCTTTTGACACTACTTAAGAAACTATCATGTGGGGAACTGTAATCTTGTTTTTGTTCATTTTGATTGTGCAATCAGGGTTTGGCCTCAGTCTAAACTTATTGAAATCAAGTTATGACAAGGAATGTTGTTTTTTGGTGCATTTAATTTTCAATTTCAGTCTTAATAGATCCAGGACCTGAACAACAAGGCATGGATCTCCTTGGAAAGCAGTACATATGGTAGCGTCATCACTCCTTTTCCGTCAGTGACACCAGTGTCTTATAATACTAGTAGGTTTTGGCTTGGTGTCTTGGACAGATACGTGTAGACTGGCATTTTGCAAAGGTATTAACTGCATCAACTGGAACTCCGTTAATGTCATCTTACTGTATATGTGGCTGCACACAGAACGTAAACAGGTATTAGTTACCTCAGAGTCAGGATTTCTGTCACATATGCCCAGGCAGAGGGGGAAACATATTTACACCTGCCTCTTGCCGCCATTCCTTGCATTGTTTGTCTCATTCTATTTTTAAGGCGCCAGCACCAGGCTTGTTAGAAGCTCAGACATGCCACTCCCTGTGTTGTTTTAGAGATTACTGATTGGGTAAAAAGTGATATCTGCCCGACAGCTGTTCATTTGGTATGGCCGACCTCCTTTCCCGTCTACATTGCTCTGACGTGATTGTTGTGATGTTCGCTGAAGGTAGAATTTTTCCTGTTCTGGGATTGAAACAATGGTAAAAATGATTTCAAACTGATGTATTGGACAGAGCGATGGACATGACTGATGGAGTAAATGAAACATGATATATTCCCTTCTCAGTATCCAAATTTTTCCTAGAGCACGTACAGCATGTGACAGGAGGGCTGAAAAATGTTGTGATTCGCCACCCACCATGTGGGTGACAGCTATTCTTCCTACATTCTCTAAATGCTTTTGGATTAAAGATGAAACTACAACTAGTGAAGCTGTCAGGGAGACAGATGAGGATATGAATTCACTCAGTCTGAATTTTAAGAAATTTTAAAATACCTTATCGGATGAAAAGTAAAATCACATTAGATTTAATTTAGATTCATTTTCTATTAGAAGGAGTCACTTTCTAGTTGTTTCATACAATTGTCAGTGTATGGTAAATATTTATTTTGGAGCTTGTCTCTATTCAATCATACTGTAATTTTGATCATCATTTCATCCCCATTTCTAAATCAGTGCACAGATGTCTATGCAGTCATTCATGCAATGAATCCTTGTTATAATTAGCCTAGCCATGGGTTGAATGGACTGAAAGCAATGGATGACACTTCATTGTTTTTTTATTGGCTTTTAATTGCACAATGTAAGTCTCAGTCTTCAAGAAATAGCCATGTCTGGAAGCCCTAGCTACTTGTTGGTTGTACAGTGGCTACTGATTATTAGCTAGGCTAATGCGGTTTGTGTAAAATATAAACAAAGAGAATGAGTTCTCCTGCTGTTTCTTCTCATTTGATGTATTTGATGGAAGGTAGTTTTCCAAGTTTGATGACAGATTTGATATTGGTCCACAATTTTCTTGCAATAAATCCATCATGAGGAGCCATAATGCATATAGCGAGGTGTTTGAATATAGGAAAATAATAGAAGATTTGGATGTGGAAGTTTCTATGTTCTTTGCAAAGATCAGAAATAATAATAAACATTGCCACATTCCAGACTATGTGGTGAAATTTTACTCTATATAATCCTAGAAGACCTCTCTTTCCTGGTAGATGTCTGTATATGACTGCTATTATTGCTTCACAGTATCACTGTCACATGTTCAGCCCATCATGTTTCCCTGGAAACCAGCCTCCTATATTGGCACGTGCCTGCAAGACGAGAGGGGAGTAGTGGGTTGACCTTTTCGTCATAAGGGTTATGTGAGACAAGGTTGGGTGTTTGGGTCAGGTGGAAGGGGTGGTGGGTGTATATGAGATACTGTAGCTTCTCTTGGCCTTTCATGCTTGTTCCATGCAGGCCAGTATATACTTGATTTGTGTGTGGGTATGTGTGGGTGGGCGTTGGGCTATGATTAAACTGATGTTGATTATTCGTGTGGTTCATGAAATGTCAGTCAAAAGGTCCCAGGGTTCATAGGTACTCTCTTTTTTCTGACTATTGACCAAAACCCAAATATAATCAGTTTATTATAATTGAGTATGTAAACCAGATATATGACTAACATTTGGTAAGCTAGTATCTGTGATTTTTTGCTAAAAATGTGTCTTTCATGATTATTCAGTTCAGTTTTCTCGTGGTTGTATCAATTGTGACAGATCTAATAGGGTCTTCACATTTGGTGTGCACATTCATGTACCCCTTAGGATGAGTTGCTATCACTGGGTGATTCCTTGACAAATATTTCCAGTATCACCAGGTCAAAGTTTTCACTTATCCAGTGAAATATCTCAACATCTGCTCGATTACTTGAAAATATGAATTTGCTAAATACTTGGGTTTACTAATGAAGACCTGCAAAAATACTGGTAGTTTATTTTATACCGTCATGTGACCAATCACATGCTTCACAGTTAGCACAGGAACCTCACAGCTGTGTTAACTGGTCGGAACCTGCTCAGCTGTTGTAGTAACCAGATCTCCATGGTGATTTCACACCAGCTGTATCTAGGACAGCTGCTTTCACAGGATATGTGGTCTCCATCCTCTAATGAACTTAAATTTAACCAATGTCATTTAATGTAATGAACCCCGTTGAGACAGTTACCTATACTTCAGCCCAGTGTTACACTGAGAGATTGCTTTTCTTTACTCCAAATCTTGTTTCAAAGACATCATGGGATATATGGTTTTGAATGCTGACACATTGATAATTGTTCCCCCTAAAACAAATGGTGAAGGAAACTCCCAATGACAAAACCTATTGGTTTACAGCCAGTTACACTAGTGAGGCAAGTCTTCTATTTATACATCTATTTATTGCAACCTCACGTGTGCCTTTTATAGCTGGTTTACGTGGATCAGGAGGGGGCATGATAGTAGAGTTTAAATGGGGAGATGATTTTTGGGAAGACCCAGCCTGGAGGGGAAAGTGTCATACATCAACAGGTGGTCCACAATTCCTAGATGTACCAAAGCCGCAGACTGTATAAAGAAAGTGGACATAGTCACCATGACGTCACCCATTGGTTTGTTGACTACAGTTTTCAAGCCTTGAATTTGGCATTTTGGCCATCACCAACTTGGTATTTTAGACAAGGTGCACCTGTAATTCATGTTAACTGTGATATAAATTGGGATGTTAATTTTGGTTAGCAAAAAAAGGCTCTAAACAAAATCTATTTACCGTAAAAACTGAACAGCCGACTTCTTAGAGGGTAATTTAGTACAATGTAATACTAAAGACGAGTTTCTCAGGTGACCAGAATGTTACAATTAACTGTAAACACTGAAAACAAACTGTGAAATAGTGACACTTCTTTGATGGCTACTCCGATACTTGATTGACCAGTAGCTGCAGTTGTGACAAAGTAGCCACACACCAATGAATATGTTGCTTTATACATCTATTATACCATACCATAATTTACAAAATGAACATTGTACTGTATTGAAGAAGACTTAAAACTTGAGCTTGAGACCCTCAGAGATGACAATACAAACTGATTCCCTTTTGCAGGTAGTAGTGTTGACCTCTGCTGGCTATTTAAGAGAATGCAGTTTTAAGACACTTTCCCATTGGCTACACTTTTTAGGCCCAGAGTTAGCAACTTGAGCACAGCATGGAAAGCACTTTGCTCCCATCTGCCACCTGTCTGTTAAGTCATCTTGCCAGTTTTATTGTAGGGTTCTTAATTTAGACTATGACATTTGCATTGGACTGGCTTCTTCTTTCTAGTACTAAATTTTATCAATGACCCTCGACCAGTAGAATTCTAAGCCTTCAAATAAACCTTTTCAATCCCTTTCTTGGTCAATTCAAATGCTGATCCTATTTATATAGTAGTCACTGCATTTCATATCAATAAATAAGATGTAACCATCTACTCATCCCAACCAGTCAACTCAGTTTGTTTGTAAAGCACATTTAAAGCAATGTTGAAAAAAGTGCTGTACAGATTTTCTAGAAATTATTTTAAAATCTAGACTATTGAAGTGTAAACTTGAGTCTGATGAACACAGAGTGCTGGAGGAAACTCTAAAGAGAAACCAAAGTGTGAGCATATTTCTCTAGCTTACAAGGTGAGAGGATAGACTTAATGGACATTGGACATTGTCTTAAGCCGGAGGATACTGGACCAAACAACTGTGAAAGGTGTCGCTCATAGTGATGAATTTACAGAGGATTATCAGAAGCTTTGTAAAAATGGCCATAAATTCCCAGTGCCCAAGCTGATATTCTCTGAAGTGTGTTTTTTTAATTTTTCTCAACCAATGGTCAGTGTTCAAGGTATATTAAATATACAACAATAAACCAGAGAAAAGCGGATGTCACATTTCCAATGCTGGAAGTCACAAATGTTTGTTAATTAACTGATCAACCAACCCATTATTCGTCCAGTCCTCATACTACAACGACCAAATAATCTATTGGATGTTCTGATCATCTTCTACTCCGATTGGTCAAATGAAGACACCATCATCATTGCCAGCATTTCTTTGTTCCAACTTTGGGTAATTAAAACTGCTTGAATAAAGATAGAGAAGGATCATCACAAATCTTGGCTGCAGTATCAAAGTCAGACACTTTCAAACATTTACCTAACTTCCTCTCTGAGACTTATGGAGTGTGGAGGAAAACAAATGTAGATTAAGCTGATTTGCTTTAGATGCTGCAAGCAAGACATTGAAAACTAAAAATTATCTCAGTCATTTGAAAGGTGACTAAAATTACTTTTGGCTTTCCTCCCCTGTAGCTGGGAGATCATTGACTCAGGCCAGGACAGCCGGTCTGGAGCTGGACTTCACCTCAGTGACTCCCTCAAACTCTTCCTCCAGGAGACATCGGCTTTCAAACAGCAAAACCCGGGCAAGGTGAGCCAGAGATGGCTGATGACCCCAGACTAAGTTCATCTGTTCACTGAGTTACCACAGTAGAGCAGAGAAGCATATGGTTGTCAGGCTTTCTGAGGTATTTTGCCCATTCAGATACATACATACTTCATCACTCACTCGGACTTTGGTGCAGCAGATTTGAGCTAAAACTTGCCAGAGCAATCAAGAGGTTGTGAATTGGGTTTATTTACATTTAATTATCAGTAATGCAAAATATTAAAACATGTAATTATTTATCTTGAATGTTTTGACAGATGGTAATTGTAATATTATGTTTCTAAATTATTACATTCTCAAAATATGGTTTTATTCCATTTGACTGTCTGCATTAGCTTATTAGATATTGAATTCGTACTGCATGATTACATTTGTATAACATTTTCCTTTATGACCATGTGATTATTTGCAGCATTTTAAATGAATAGTTTAACATAGTGAGAAAATCCTTATTGATTTTAATAAGACCAATACCACTATCACCTGGCATAATGACAAAAAGCAGCGGGAAAGAGCCAGCCTGTTTCTCTCCAAAGTTCAAAACTACATGTGGTTTTAGTGTGAGGTTGTCAAGAAAAGAATAAGAGTATTTCCCAAAATGTCAAACTATTAACTGACACTCACTGTCTCTGCAATAAGGAGAAAATATATCCGTATACTTTTTTTTCTGTCATTTTTCTTGTGTTTGCTTTCCTTCTCTTCTAGTTTTGCTTGCTGGTTTGCAGTTTGTGCACCTTCTTTGCTGTCTTAGGACGCTACATTCCAGGGATTGTTATCTCATATATTCTAGGTGAGTTCATTTGTGGTCCCCTTTCACTCCAATATGTGCTGCCAATTAACAATCATACATTAGAAAAATGCTGCAGGTCAGTGCAAACTGTGATTAAGAAACAGCAAATCTACTTTGTGAAAACAAATACTTACTCATATTCTGTGCTGACATCTCTTGCAGTGCTGGGCGTCTTCCTGTGGCCTCTGATTTCATTTCATGAGGTTGGTTTGTGGCTGGAGCCAGTTCTGCAGAAGCTGGACTTTGGCCTTGGAGAGTTCCTTCGAAAAATCAGAGAGAATCATGGTAACTACCATACATACAAATATGAAACATACTGTGTATCAATATGTTCTGTTTTACAGGTAGTTTTCACTTACACTTCAATTCAGCATTGTTGCATCATGCAAAGTGCTCATTGTGTCTGCTCTTCATTTCCAAAGAGATCAACAGCCAGTTAATCAGTGGTGCTCATGGCTTTTTATGACTGCTCTTAAAGCTGATGCCAACTAACCAGTTTGCCCTCTGTTTTTTCCAAACAAACTGAGAATGAAAAGACATCAGTTCAGATCCACATTCAGTGCACATTAATACAATGAAAACACCCAACACATGCGTCACTAGTCTGAAAAATGTTGGAACATTGTATAATAAACATTAGAAAGATTACACAATTTAACAATATCAATACATCTTAAGCAACATTCATAGAAACCCAATATCAGTAATTCTGTGTTTCAAAAAAAGTAAATCAATGCCTTTCTTTTTGTTCTTCTTTTCAGAGAAAAGACTTATGCAGGCTCAGACCGAGAAAGAGGGCATCGAGTCAGACCTCTCTTCCATGTTTCCCAAGGTTGGCTGATTATCTCATTTCAATCTAATTATGCCCCTGTTGACTGTCAGGTTTCAGTTAAAGCTAATTGAAATTCAACGCACATGATCCACATCAGCATCAAGGCCTGTGCCAAAGGGGAAGGCCAAAAGATGTTTTTTGGAGATTGCTTGTCAAGCCAAACACCTGTAAGACTTGAAAAGATCTACACCAGGCACACTTACTGGAAGTGTATTTTCTTTCATTAGCTCAGTGCCTTCATCAGTACCAGCTGCTTGTCAAACTGTTTCCAAAGTTTTTAAGATATTGAGTTGGTAACATCCTGGAAGAGTAACAAATGAATCAGCAACAGGCATGTATTGCAAAGCCACATAGACTGTATATAGGAAATGGACGTAACATCCGTGACATCACCCATTGGTTTGTGGACTGCTGCTCGGAGGCCAATAGTATCGGATCTGGGCAGCGCCATCTTGAAAATTTCATGTGCATGCCAGGAAAAATAAAAACACGGATTCTACTTATATGGGCATCAGGAGGGGCATGAGGCGCCCTCCTGAACCTGTGAACCAATCAACCTGTCAATCAAGACGTAGCCACGCCCTAATGCATACCCTGCTTTATCGTCAAATATAAAATCAGGGAGACCAAAATTTCACAAATGAACATCATACTGCATTGAAGAAGGCTTTAAACTAGCGATTGAGACCATAAACACATTTTGAAAACGTTTACTGAGGTTAGAAATCAAGTGAGAAGTTGGTGAATTCTCCATTGACTTGTATAGAGACGGAAGTCCTTTTGACACCAAAACGGTCGCCCCCTGGTGGCCTTTTGATAGAATGCAGTTTTACATTACTCCCCGCCTGGTACATACGTGCAGCATTTGCGATATCACAGCTATTTTTTGAGCCAATTGTAATCGAGTAATTGTTATTTGTTAAAATAATGGTATCCCATACCAGATCGGCCCATTGTCACTAATACCTGATCCACCAATCGACCGATATCCATATCAGTGCAACTCTGGCCTAACCACAATGTTGACAGTTCACATTTAATCAAGTCTTAAAGAAATCCTCACACACCCATATGTACATTGATGTTTTGGACTCTGATCATTTCTGTTTGATTGATGTTTGTCTCGGTTTTGAATTGAATTTGAGTCCTAACTTGTTTGTAAAAATCAAAAGTTCAGTTTCAACAGTCTAAATTAGACAAATTAAGTGTGAATCTTCACAAGTTACAATATGTTAAGTCTCAGCTGTGGCTCAACAAAGAAAACACTGTCTAGAGAAACACAAATAGGGAATTTGGTGCTAATTTGACTCATTTTGGAAGATCCACATTTGATTTGACTAATTCAGACAGCTTAAGTTTCATAGTAACTTCAATCAAACTTCAGAATGTGTTTTTGCTTAGACTGAGGACTGTATCTGACCTCTCCATGTGTCCCTCCTGCAGCTCGACTCCACAGTGTGTAAAGAATTGTCTGTTTCGGATACAGAAGTGTCTGATGTGACATGGACAGACAACGGCACATTCAACCTGTCAGAAGGACACACACCACAGACTGAGAACTCAGAAGGTACGTTTGGTGACTCCATACCATCCTGTAGATAAACACACACTTGTAAATTAAACATCTTTGCCTTTGTGTTACGATATTCTGCTGACTGAACAGAATGCAGCGTCATTATGATGTTATACTGACTCTCTGGTCAATTTAACCCCTTACATACTGTTCGTATTCTGACTCATAATTAGTCTCTACACCAATTCACATTCATAAATTCCCCATCAGTCATTAATAAATGTTTGATTAATCTTGCGGAAAAAAGACTTTCACAATCACTATTTTATGGTCCAGGAGAATATTTTTAGAATATGATGAAAACAACATGTTTGAAAGTTTTTCAAAAAAATATACACAGGTCAAATTTGTACATTTGCATATAAAAAAGTGTATTCGCTGTTTAATCTCTTAACTTTAACTCATCCTCACAGACCTTGAAAGAGAAGAAGCATTTACTGGCGGCCTCCCAGAATTCCCGTCTCTTGACAACGGTACAACGACCAACGGCGACGATGACGACGACCTCAGCCTCGGCCTTCCCTCGCCTCACCCACAGCTCCAACAGGCGATCAAATCCAAGCATGCACCTCCTCCATACAAAGACCAATCTGTCGACAAAGCCCTCGAATTGGTCAACCAGATGGCGGGCGACGTCATAGCCGCCGCAGTCACAGCCGCCATCCAGGAGAGGATAGAAGCGGCTGTCGGCATCACGTTGGCGAGCGAACATCCAGAGCGGTCAAGACTCCCAGAAACCACCAGGCTGCTGGACCTGGCCGAGGAATCGGACAGCGACATGGAGGACTTTGAGCTGCTGGATCAGTCGGAGCTGGAGCAACTGGAAGGCGAGCTGGGGCTGGGAGAGGTGAAGGCTCAGGTCAAAGAGGAGGCTCAGGCTCAGACCGACAACCCGGCCTCAGAGGGGTTCTTCTCCAAACTCCTCAGGCGCCACTGAGTGATGAAGAGTGCGGTCGGTAGGGGAGGAAGATGGCTTACAGAGGACATTTGGGGACAGCGTTTCCATTCTTCTTTTTCCTTTAGCGCTAACATCACCATTTTAGATCATTCTGCGAAATGTGGAGGAGCAACTAATGTAATATCAGAATCACATTAATGCTGAGATCAGACTACACAGTATTTTTTTTCTTTTTTTCTTACTTTTTATTTGTTAACTCATTTCATCCATGCATGTACTTTGTTCTCCATGATACAAACTCATGTCATCATATGATATGAGACAAAAAACATACCATAACTGAAGCTACATATATTAATTCAATATCAATCATTTAAAAAATAAACAAATAAAAACACTAATGATCATGAACATAATAAAATAAGCCCATACTCAGCATATTATTTTGAAAACAGACTTCCCAGAGGACCAAAGTAGGAAAAAAGACTTCACAGCATCATTCAGTCTAACTGCAGCAAAATGCATTTTTCTACCAGTGAGGTTCCTGAGGGCAGATTATGTATTGTATCACAGTGGTTCCCAACCTTTTTCCTTAAAGGGCTCCTAATCCACCACTGAGTGAACTGATGACCCCTGACAAAATGATATGTTTTATGCATATTTTCAAATTGCAAATGTTCAAAGATGGGCAGCGAGGGAAGGCAATGTGCACGTCTTCCCCTTGCCATCATCCTCGTGGGAGTTTTTAAAGTTTATATCTTAACTTAAATCTAGTTGTTTTCTTCACAGACATTAATGAGATGTTGAGACATGAGCAGACTTTCTTCCACCCCTTAAAATAAAGAAGGCCTTGTCTGTGAAGCTTTGGCGACCCCCAGGTTGGGAACCAGTGTTATATTATACTACATACTGTATATATATCAAGGCTCGGTATCGGTACTAGATACTTTTAAGGTATCGACTAAAATAAATTGATCCTAAGTAGTATTGAAACGTTTCCCGTCAAACTATACCTGTAATTGATCCTTTTTGCACCCAGAACTACAAAATATGACTATTTGTATGGACTTAATCACAGCCAATTAATGTAAGTGTGAAATATTAATAATTTGAATACTTAAATATCAAATCATTTAGATGTGGAGGAGTGGTGACATGTTATGCAATTAATGCTTCTACTCACATGATGGGTATTGAATGAAGTACTCAGTTGGTATCAGTGTCACTTTAAGGGTACTTGGATTGGTACTGGTATCATAATGTTTTTAACGATCCCCAGCCCTAGTATATATATAACAACTGAAAACTCTCACAATATAATGTAAATGCTGGATTCACTCATCCAACTACATTACCCAGAACTCCACAGATTTATTTGACAAGACATCAGACTGAATGACAATCATTAATCGATCAAATGATTCTTTATGCTCAGAGTAGACTGCTGGTTGGAAAGTTAACTATGAGGAGTAAAAAGTAGACATTTTTATTATTTCCTTTTTTTATATAATTTCTTTTTTAAATTAAACATTCATGTTATTGACAGTTTTACAGTATTACAGTTTATTGCCACAGTCAGCAGGTCTCAAAACATTATGCATGGAAATCTCATTTTGAGACATAAATACATAAAGTAACATTTAACTGCTTTGCCTCCAGCCCATGAGCTCACTGTGGAGCAGGTGAGTTTTTATTCCCACTTCACTGCTCATCAGGACCCAGCCTGACTGGGGTCCCTGGTCAAATCTCTGGACCTGTAAAAACCTCTTTTCTTTATCACAGATTAGATTCAAAACACAACAAAACAGTTTTCAGTGCATTTAAATGAAATGGCTAATTTGCACCTTAATTATTATTTAACAAAGCATCTACATCGGACAGTCTGCAGTGTTGAGCATCAGTTGTGGATTCACTGAATGAACATGAATGACTGAACTGTTTCTTTAACATGCATTGTACATTAATAAGACAGTTTTTATCATAAGGACATACAGCAATGTATAATGTATCCTCTCGAATTAATCATGTTATGTCTCGTATTAGCAACATTTTAAAGAAGATAATAGAAATATGTGTTTATCAGTGCCTAAGAGGACTTTGTAGTGGCTGCAGTTCATTTCTAGCTCTCATGTAATAACTATCAGACAAAGAAATGTTCCAACCACATTCAGACTTCACTAAATAACTGATTTATTTGAAGAAATATTCATTAAAATGATTAAATGAGTCATTCTCTCGTTTACCTTCTGTATAAAGGTGGCTTCCATGCAGTTGCCTTAAATTGAGAAACAGATTGAACCTGGTTCAAAAAGATGTTGGTGAGTCAGAACCAAAATGTATTAACAAAATGTACTTTTATGTAACTAAACTCAATAATGTCAATAAAATGTTGTAATGCAGATTTTAGTTTCAGTTATTTGACCTCAGTGTGTGTGTGTGTGTGTGTGTGTGTGTGTGTGTGTGTGTGTGTGTGTGTGTGTGTGTGTTCTTTTTTAAGGTTCCAGCAACTTCAGGTGTCTTAAAAACTACATTAATTGGCCACATGGGGGTGCTATAATAAAAGCGTTTGAATCAACTATGATTTCTCTAAATTCACAGAACATTAGAAATTGTTTTTCTTCCTTTATGGCACATTATAAATGACAACTGCGTTTAATACAAATGTATAAACCTGCAAAATTAATATAAGAATAGAGATTTAAAAAGTATGAAGTGAGAAATACATGATTATATACTTAAAATATAGAGTATTTGGCAACATTTTGTTCGATTCAGTCTTCTTCAGGGATTTTCTTCTTTTTTTTCTTGTGGCGGTCTGAGTGTGGCTCCACTCTCACTTCTGAGTTACAGGCGCCATCTAGTGGCCATAGTTATTATGACCTGTGGAACAAAAGATAGTAAAAGCAGCAGGAGATGACTGAGGCCACCATGGACGTCGTTAGGCCAATTTTGGGGGGGCTTAAGCCTCCCTAAAATGTCCTAAAGCCCCCCTAAACCATTCAGGGTTTATCACAGCACTTTCCAGCTTAGGCGGCCGCCTTAACTAACGTCTTCAAAAAATGTACAGCGATGTATATTAATGTTCAACCAACGTCTGAGGACGCCTGGTCGAAACCGCTGTGTCCGACTGTCTGACTTCGACCCTGAACACACCTGTAGCTCTCTGCGCCTCCCGCTAGCATAACACAGAGAAGCTAACAGTGATATTAAGTTTAAGGAAACAAACACAGACCGCTGGTTAAAACATAAATCTACAAACTAATGAAAACAGCGCCATGTGATGTAAACATTAACGACGTTAATCCTCAGACAGGTAGGCTAACTGTGACGTTACTATAGTAACAAGTTTCAGGCTAACCGGCTCAGAGTATATGAACGGCTCCAACTAAACAGGTGATATTAACGGTGCAATGTGTAAAATGCTGCGGTGCTGCGCGTTTTATCAGCTGATGTTACAAAACGCCAATTTTAAGTCACTCAGATGTTTCTCATTCAGCAGTCCTGAAGAGAAAGAGTGAGGCAGATTCAACAAAAACGTGATGCTACTGAAGCTAAATATCACTACTTAACTGTATAATACTATAACGTGTAATTACTATAAAATAAGTTAACTACATAAGACACACTCACTGGTTTAACCTGTGCAATCTAATTCAATCCAATGAAACAGCTCTAAATCTACATTTATGAAGCTTATACTACATTTTTGGACAAGAAGGTGATAATACTGCTTTATGTTTATTATTCAGTGATTGTGGTGTATTAGGATGCAATGTACACCACCACCACTTAGTACAACCTCAGTAATAAACAAAGTAGAATTATCACTTTTTTTGGCAATGTCAAAAAAAGCTGAAAATGTATACTTAAAAAAAAAAAAAGGCAGCATTTATAGCAGAGCTGTTGTATAGGATTGAATTATATTGCACAGGTGTTCCTAATGAAGTTGCAGATGACTGTAGTTCAGAGAATAAAACTACTAATGTACTAAATAACTAATTACTATATAATATAGTTCAGAGAATACCTTAAATTGAAGGAAAGTGACAGAATGCCTGACGCTTGCGTTGTGACCAATGAGCTTTTGCGTCCGTTTACAAAATGTTAAAAGATATCAGTATGTCAGAACATATCTCTGTCTAGCAATTAATGTTGATACATATCATTGTGCAAGTAAATTCGGGACCTTTTCTAGTGGGTAGGTGTAATACCTATTTATACTACACTACTGATATGTGTGTTCATCAAATTTCACTGTGCCATCTCTTAGCACCTGGTTCTGGTATACTGTGAGCGTGGCACATTGCTCATAGAGCTCTGTATATCTCAAAGATTTTACTTTGGGTCTAAGCCCCCCTAAACACAAAACCCTAGTGACGTCCCTGGAGGCCACCATTGACTTTACTGGTGCTTTTCCACTATACAGTTCTGTTCTATCACTACTCGACTCTATTTCGATTATAGAGAATAGATTATATGACATGTATTGTATCACAGTGGTTACCAACCTTTTTCCTTAAAGGGCTCCTAATCCACCACTGAGTGAACTGATGACCCCTAACTGATATGTTTTATGTATATTTTCATATTGAATGCATAACAACAACAGTACTAGGGATTATTATTAAGCAATAATTTGAAGACTTTCAATGTATTTGTGTAAAAATCAAATAATTTAGATGTTGAGAAGTGGTTACATTTCATGCAACTTCATGCTTCTACTCACATGATGGGTATTGAATGAAGTTCTCAGTTGGTATCAGTATCACTTTAAGGGTACTTTGATTGGTACTGGTATCCTAATTTTTTTAACAATCCCCAGCCATAGTATATATCACAACTGACTGGGTTTAGTTGAAAAACTCTCACAATATAATGTAAATGCTGGATTCACTCAACCAACTACATTACCCAGAATTCCACAGTTTTATTTGACAAGACATCAGACTGAATGACAATCATTAATCAATCAAATGATTCTTTATGCTCAGTGTAGACTGCTGGTTGGAAAGTTAACTATGATGAGTAAAAAGACGTATTATTTCCTTTTTTTATATAATTAAAAAAAAAATTGAAACATTCATGTTATTGACAGTTTTACAGTATTACAGTTTATTGCCACAGTCAGCAGGTCTCAAAACATTATGCATGGAAATCTCATTTTGAGACATAAATACATAAAGTAACATTTAACTTTCAATGCTTTGTATCCACACAGTCAGCCCATGACTGTCACCTGGCTCACTGTAATACTGTATCCTCTTGAATTAATCATGTTATGTCTCGTATTAGCAACATTTAAAGAAGATAATAGAAATATGTGTTTATCAGTGCCTAAGAGGACTTTGTAGTGGCTGCAGTTCATTTCTAGCTCTCATGTAATAACTATCAGACAAAGAAATGTTCCAACCACATTCAGACTTCACTAAATAACGGATTTATTTGAAGAAATATTCATTAAAATGATTAAATGATTCATTCTCTTGTTTACCTTCTGTATAAAGGTGGCTTCCATGCAGTTGCCTTAAATTGAGAAACAGATTGAACCTGGTTCAAAAAGATGTTGGTGAGTCAGAACCAAAATGTATTAACAAAATGTACTTTTATGTAACTAAACTCAATAATGTCAATAAAATGTTGTAATGCAGATTTTAGTTTCAGTTATTTGACCTCAGTGTGTGTGTGTGTGTGTGTGTGTGTGTGTGTGTGTGTGTGTGTGTGTGTGTGTGTGTGTGTGTGTGTGTGTGTGTGTGTGTGTGTTTTCCATTGCCAGCAGCAATTTACAGTGTCTTACACTACATTGATTGGCCACATGGGGGTGCTATAATAAAAGCTTTTGAATCACTCTAAATTCACTAACATGCCAGCATTAGAAAGTTTAACTCACACATAATATCTTAAACAAAACATGTATTTGGTATTAAAGAAAAAATAAATGATTCAGAATGCAAAGTCTGGGTTGGAAAAATCCTGAAAAAAAAGTCTTCTTCCCAAATATTTTTGTGTGTGCAATTTAAGTGTATCTATACATTTATGTTAATTGTACAGTCAATTCTCATATTGTATTTCCAGAAAGTTTGGGAATATTTTTACTTTCCCAAAATGTATCACTACTGAAACACACATCATATGGTATAATTAAAAGGGTTATAATTACTGTTTTTCGGTTGATATTTATTTTATATATTATACATCTATTACAAGGTTTTCAGAGCTAAAACAATTACAATAAAAATGTTAGCAATAGTGTAATTTTTTAATTAATTAAATTTTTCTTTGTGAAGAGCATAAACTTGATCATTCTGATTTCAAACTTCAGGATCCAGTAGTTTTAATACACATTAAACCAAAACACTACCATAACATCTTAGTTGATAACTAAATGTAC
Source organism: Scomber scombrus (assembly GCF_963691925.1). Classification (NCBI taxonomy): domain Eukaryota; kingdom Metazoa; phylum Chordata; class Actinopteri; order Scombriformes; family Scombridae; genus Scomber; species Scomber scombrus. The sequence continues at coordinate 28,269,741 of NC_084980.1, forward strand.
TTTATTTTGGACAAAATATCCCATGTTTCGGTCGTGACTGTCCATTTTCTGGTAGTGGCATATCAATGATGAATAGTAACTAATACATGTTGCAGATATACAGCGTGTATAGCAGACACACATCTGACAATAAATATCTCAAATGAACATGTAATTATACTTAGATTTCAGATTACACCTCACTGACGAGCCATTGGATAGTTTAGGTCTTGAGGAGAGTGTAAGTGAGGAGAGGTACACCCACACGTTGATTTTTCTACCTTAAAATAAAAGAAAAAAAGCTTGACTGTTTCAGAATCCCTATCAGGTTTATTTTTTAGTAGATTGTCCAAATAATAGACAGGTTAATAGATTGATTCTTTTATTGTAAGTCATTTTAAGTATAAAAGACGAGCATGATATTTACAGTGTTTGATTCACAGCTCATCTTCTGGAAACACAACGTGGCCGATGTTAAACTGTTCTTATAGTCTGGTCCTTTAGTGTGTGCTCAGAAACACAGACAGGCAGACAGACAGACAGACAGACAGATAGATAGATAGATAGACAGACAGATAGATAGATAGACAGATAGATAGATAGATAGACAGATAGATAGATAGATAGATAGATAGATAGATAGATAGATAGATAGATAGATAGATAGATAGATAGATATAGGCTATAAATATATATGTGTGTGTGTGTGTGTGTGTGTGTGTGTGTGTGTGTGTGTGTGTGTGTGTGTGTGTGTGTGTGTGTGTGTGAAGAGTAAAACAAGATAAACTACTTTGTGTGGCAGAAACTGATTTTTCTTCTTTCATATCCTTCTAATAAACTCTTAGTCACTCCTACTCTCACAAGTACCTCCTTTCCTCTGAAATATGATAAGTTCCACTTTAAATGAACAGTAACACATGTTAACAGTGTTTTATGGGTGTGGTTTGTTGTAATAAGGTGCACAGACAGACTTACTACTCGGCATTGCAGCAGCATCTACTCAATCATGGGGAACCAACATGGAAACTCTGGTGAGTCCATATACAACTGTACTAAACTGAAATATAGCCTAGTGATTATTGTGAGTCATGGGTTATTGGTGACATTGGTGACATTTTGGTTCTTTAATTTTTAAGTTAAAACATGTAATATATTAGCCTACTGTATGTGAGGTAAGATTATAGACATCACTGAGTTCTACAAACAAAGAGAAAAGACTGAATTCCACAAAGAAAGTCAGATTTTAAGACAAAATGCTACAAAACAAAACACTTATGATCGAGGTCGGGATTAATTAATTACTTAAATTAGTTAATTAAAGTGGCTAAAAAACAATCAAAACTGTTTAAACTAAATGAAGGTCCCGAGCACAAGAAAAAAATGCAGATCTGGATCAAAGTGTTCATGATGTATTCTGTTATAATGAATTGAAAAATTAATTCAGTCTGTAATACTATTTTCTGTCCGTTTCCCTACACATTGCATTTGACTATTATGTTGTTGTCCTTTTCTTTGATAAACTCAAAGTAAAGTGAGTAAACCCATTTTGGAAATATAGAGTCTGCATTGGATTCGGCAACATTTTTAATTTTTTCTGGTGGTGGTCCAGCGCACCGTGTGTTTTTGGTGGTTATAGGTTACTTTACATAGTAACTGTAATAATAATAAAATCCTGGGTGCTGTTAAAAGGTGTTGGCTCTGAAAGTTTCAGAATTTAGGTGAGATGTTACTTCAGAGATCGTTTCTGGAGTTGACATTGAGGTGAGAGGATGTTAAGTGTTCTTCATGTGAAAATGTAAATAATCCAACTCTTCAGTGTTTTTCTTTTAATATATTGAAGAGATATATGTTTATAAATAAAACAAGTACTACCATTAAAAAGTTTGAAGATAGAGCGATAGTAAGGAGGGTTTTTTTCTTAGCTACGCCAAAACATGTGGTTGTTAACTTTGCTGGTAGCAAAAAATCACAGTTGGGGACGTTTGTCACATGTTGGTATATACATATATATAGTGTGATAAATGTAGTTCTTTCTTTCTTAAGATAGCAAAATGACCACGAACTTTGTAAGGAAGACAAACAAGAGCCAGACTCCTCCAGATGCAGTGGCGGCTGGTGAAAAATATTCTAGGTGGGGTTGTGCTTTATGAACTTTATGCACAGCTCCACTACTTCATGAACTCAATACAGCTCCTTTATTTTCCTATCTTACATTATTGGACAAACTGATTAATACAGGTGTGTCTGACCATTGTTGTTGTCACTAGTGAGGTCAGACACACCTGGATTAATCAGTTTGTGAGTTCAGGAAGTAGTGGAGCTGTGCATATAGCCTATTAACTCAGTTTCAATAACCATCCCAAAACAATTGAACATAAACGGCTGGATACCAGTGCTCTGTGAAATAGTAATTATTTAATGCCAATATTAATAACTTGAGGCATTCTTATACAAAACATAAATAGCATATTGCACAAACACAAGTTTAGAACCAAATTGGAAACAAATAACTTATTAGATTTACACATTTTTACACACAAAGCTGTTGACTGTTACAGCAGTGCCCCCTTGTGGCAGAGATATCACATCACAGCAGCAATGTCACCAGAAATCCCACTCTCTCAACCGCGGCCGCAAACTTGCCTTGGGGCGATATCTTTATCGTCCTTAAGGCATCAGAATCGACGATGCTGATTGGATAAATTCCTGTTGCTATGTGCGAATCTTTTGTCAGTAATTGGCTGGCTGCTGCACTGACTAGGCGATTTTTCTGTCGCCCCAGCCACTCAGCAGGGAGCTTTTTTCTCCAAAAATTATGATATATATTTCATATATGATATGTTGTTGCGAATTTAAACACACAATTTACTTAAAATAAGTTATTATTTTTTCATTTTTAAAATAAAAATCAAAAACACTAGGGAGGGCAGCGCCCTATCGCCCTCTATTGGCCAGTCGCCACTGTCCAGATGTAAAACTCAGGGTGAGGTGCACTGAATGATATTCCTGTGTATGTTCTGTTGGTGTATGAGATGTGTTAGATTGTTGTATTTCAATGAAATTTAACATTTTAAATACATTTTAAGATTGTCTACATTTTTTATTTTTCCCCATTAAAATAACAGAGGGTCAACCAACCCCATAGTGTGTAACAACCAACCCCATTGTGGTATTTTTACAAATGCAGTTATCCTTGCAGACCTCCTCTTTCTGTTGACACAGAACAATTTCCATTTCAGCAAGAACCACATAACAATTTATCTTCTTATGCTGTGAACAAATAAAGTTTTATTCACTCATGTACAGATGGAACAGCGTGGATACTGCCATTAATCATTTAGCTACATATTTTAATTAAACAATAAACAATAACTTCAATCATTATTTTTTAATTGTTTAATATTTACTAAGAATCCTGCTTGTTTTGCTTGTCTGAAGCTTTTCTAATAAGGATATTTCTGTTTCAACCACATTTATTAATAAAAACTTAATTTACAATAATTAAAGCTGCAAGCAGCGATGAATGGGCCCTCGCCCCCCCATGCATGTCGGGTTGTGGCGCAGTCGGAGGGCGCACGTAGACGTCTTCATACGCAGGCTTTTATTTGACGTTGCATGAAGTGGTGAAATATCACTTCCTGTGTTCACTATGTGGAGCTAGAAAACAGCCACAAAGTAACATACACAGCCACTAATCATAAGTCATGTTGTAGTGTATGATGAAGAAAACACCATGTGAATTTCATGTAAATATGATGTTTGGCACATATGGCTGACTTTCTGTGTCCAGTCGGTGGCGCTATGACTTAAAGACAATATTGTATCATAGATGTGTTCAGGAAGGGACTCTTGTCAATCATGGGACATTTGGTGCAGATTGTAACATGTCTGTTAAAGTTATAGCTACTTCCTGCTTCATGGCGAATCATCAGAGTTTGGTGTGGCTTTAGCTAAGGGCATTTGATGCAGACTTTAGATTTTAATAACTTATCATCGCAAAGGTTTTAAGATGACACTGACTGAATTTGGATTAATTACTTAATTAATTAATTAAGGATTTTTGCCAAGACGGCCAACTTTCTGTTGGAGTTTTTTATTGTGCATATGGACATGATACATATGCATTGTTGATTTCAATTCTCGATGTGAATTTGGAAGGCAGTGCTTCGATTTTGAATTTTAAAGGGGGCGCTGTTGAGCCACTTAGCCACGCCCATGCAATTGACCTATATAGGATGTTACCTGGCACCAGTCCAGACGTGTGTGTTAAGTTTTGTGACCGAAGACGCATCCCTCGTAAGTCATGGCATATTGCCATGGCAACAGTATTTGATTATGGGTCATGAGCTGCAGAATGTAGCATCACCAAGGTCTTATGTCTTCACTGAGTCAATTTCAGGTGTAAATACCTAAAATTATGGGAGTAATTAATGAAAGAATGAAGGAAGTGACTTCCTGTTGCCAGTAGGTGGCGCTATGACTGAGAGTATATATGAGACTGTACATGTGTTCAGACCGGGACGCTGAACAAGCATATGAAATTTGGAAAAGCTCAGACCATGTGGAGTCAAGTTATGAGGGTTTGAAATCTCATGGGAAGACATCGAAATTTGCCATGTCGCCACGGCAACCAGGAATAACGGGGGAAAAAGCTTCTGATAACTTTTCATCTCCAATGTCTCAAGATGACTCAGAGCACATTTAAAGTTGGTGTGATAAAATCCCTAGGACTAGTTCGCTCAAATATGATGCCAAAAAAATTATAATCCTTACAAATACAATAGAGCTTCGCCCACAATTGCCGGGCTAGGGCCCTAAATAGTCATAAAGATATAAAAAAATAAAAGGAAGGGATTATTTAATGGGGATAAGATGAGTTCATGTGATTTTTCATCACTGAAGTGCCAACACTGATGGTCAGGAAGTTTCAAAAAAATAGTTGGTCACACCCATATGGAACAATGCCAGGAGTTAAGACTTGGATTGCACCTCTGTGGTATTACAGGAAAATAGGGGCCATTGACTTTAGGTGATTTGTTTTCACGTTTGAGTTTAATAATCTAATCTGTTAGTTTTTGAGTCATACAATGTATTTAACAATAACTCTAGGGCATTTTAAAATATTGTGAATATACTCAAATAGACTAAGCAGTCATGCCACATAAAATTGTTTACTGTAGGCACAACTTGACCTTAATTGAACACATTTTATGAATAAATATTGATTGTCTTTTTTGTCCTGCCTCCCGGTCTACATCTCCAACAGCGGACAAGTCAATCAGGATTGTGATGCTGGGGAAGACTGGAGTTGGGAAGAGCGCCACAGGAAACACCATTCTGGGAAAACAGAGCTTTAAATCTGAGTTCTGCCCTGAATCTTTGACACAATGCTGTGAAAAGGCTGAGTGTGAGGTGGGTGGACAAAAGATTGCTGTTATTGACACTCCATGCCTGTTTAAGACCAGGAACACTGAAGAGAAAACAAATGAAGATATTACCCAGTGCATTTCTCATGCTTCTCCTGGACCTCATATCTTCCTGATCGTCATCCGACTGGGCACATTCACAGAGGAAGAAAAACAAATGAAGCAGAAGATTCAGGAAATCTTTGGAGAGGAAGCCAATAAATACAGCATGGTTCTCTTTACCCATGGTGACAAGCTCAAAGGGAAACCTATCGAGGAGTTCTTAAAGAACAGCAAAGATCTGCAGGAACTTGTTGACAAATGTAACGGCCAGTACCACGTGATCAATAATAAGGGCCGATTTCAGCGCAATAAGCTGCTTGAGAAGATCAGAAATATAAAAGAACAGAATGGAGTAAACTTCTACACCACTGAAATGTTCCAAAAGGCAGAGAGAGCAATTGAAGAGGAGAAACAACGAATCCTGAAAGAGAAAGAAGAGCAAAACCGCAAAGAGCAGGAAGAACTGAGGAAGGAAATAATGAATGACATTCATCCTCCCGCAGCTTTCAACAATGATGAGTCAATCAGGATTGTGATGGTGGGGAAGACTGGAGCTGGGAAGAGCGCCACAGGAAACACTATTCTGGGAGAAACAAACTTTAAATCTGAGTTATCCCCTAAATCTGTGACACAACACTGTCAAAAGGCTTATGGTAAGGTGGATGGACAATGGGTTGCTGTTATCGACACTCCGGGCCTGTTTTACACTGAAGAGGAAACAGATAAAGATATTGTCCAGAGCATTGCTTATGCTTCTCCAGGACCTCATATCTTCCTGGTTGTCATCAAACTGGGCAGATACACAGAGGAAGAAAAGCAAACAGTGCAGAAGATTCAGGAAACCTTTGGTGAGGAAGCCGACAAATACATCATGGTTCTCTTTACCCATGGTGACCAGCTCAAAGGGAAATCTATCGAGAAGTTCTTGAAGGACAACAAAGAACTGAAGGAACTTGTGGGCAAATGTAACAACCAGTACCACGTGTTCAATAATGAGATGGAGGATCGTTCTCAGGTCAGCGAGCTGCTCGAGAAGATCAGAAATATAAAAGAACAGAATGGAGGAAGCGTTGACACCACCGCATTGTTACAAAAGACAGTGAAAGCGCTTAGAGAGGACAAACAACAAATCCTGAAAGAGAGAAAAGAACAAATCCGCAAAGAGCAGGAGAAGGATCAGAAACAGTCAAGTGAAGTTCATCCTGATTTTTCAGCCTCCAGGTCTACACCTCCAACAGTCTACAACAATGAGCAGATCAGAATTGTGATGGTGGGGAAGACTGGAGTTGGGAAGAGCGCCTCAGGAAACACCATTCTGGGACAAAAGTGGTTTAAATCTAAGTTCTCCCCTAAATCTGTGACTGCAGACTGTGAAAAGGCTCTTGATGAGGTGGATGGACAAAAGGTTGCTGTTATTGACACTCCAGGTCTGTTTGACACCAAGAACACTGAAGAGAAAACACATGAAGATCTTGTCCAGTGCCTTACTTATGCTTCTCCTGGACCTCATATCTTCCTGGTCGTAATCAGACTGGGCAGATTCACAGAGGAAGAAAAGCAAACAGTGCAGAAAATTCAGAAAATCTTTGGTGAGGAAGCCAACAAATACAGCATGGTTCTCTTTACCCATGGAGACCAGCTCAAAGAGAAACCTATCGAGGAGTTCTTGAAAAACAGCGAAGATCTGAAGGAACTTGTGGCCAAATGCAACGGCCAGTATCACGTGTTCAATAATGAGGTGAAGGATCGTTCTCAGGTCAGCGAGCTGCTCGAGAAGATTAAAAATATAAATAAACAGAATGGAGGATACTACTACACAACTGAAATGTTCCAAAAAGCAGAGAGAGCGATTGAAGAGGAGAAACAACGAATCCTGAAAGAGAGAGAAGTGCAAAACCGCAAAGAGCTGGAGGAACTGATGAAGAAAATAGAGGAAAAGTGTCAGCAACAGATGAGGGAGGAGAAGGCTGACAGGAAGAGGGAGAATGAGTTGAGGGATGCTCATGAAAAAGAAAAGGAGGAAGAAATGAAAAAACTGCAACAAAAACAGGAAGAGCTGGCCAGACAGTTAGCTGAGAGAAAAAAATCATTAATCCATCAGATAGGTGCAGCACTAGGTAAACTTTGTAAAGGATTTATTGAGGGATTTATATAGCCGTAACACAAGCTGTTTCACTGCTGCAGCATGATTATGAACAATTTTTAATACATGGGAATGACTTTGATTAATGTACGTTGAGCCATTTTAGCATTTATTTAGCTTAAATAAATTTGAAAGAATGAAAAAAAACAGTATTACTGATGGTATCAGCAGGTGTGATTTATTGCCACTGCTACTTTGCAACTAGTTCATCTGTTTAAAATGCATCAAACAATCTCACATGCTTCTAATGTGATGTGCAATAATTGGTCTTTTTTTCATCATACCATGAAAATCTGATTTCTACAATAAGTTATCTAAAGTGTCAGACATCAGCAGGTGGAAGCCTTAAAGAAAACTGATGTGCTACAATTAATTTACCAGGATTATTTTTACACACACAATCAGACCATCCATAGAGGTTCAAGATTTAAGCTTCTGCAAACATAAAATATTTTGATTAATTAATGTTGACTTTCCATTGTATTGCAGAGAATTTATTTCATCACAAAATAGTTCTGTGACATAAAGTGAAAGACAAGATGAAATAAAAGATTACATTTATTCCTTCAACATGTTATCTACTTTATTCAAGAGTATTTCTTTTTCTTCTGTTTGTTTATATGAGATTTAATGGAGACTAGTTTTTATTCCATCACAGCTGTTGATATAATCTGTTCACACCACTTTTTAAATGTTAAGAACAATCAATTGTGATTAAGTTGTAATCATATCTGTTATAATCAATGGAGAGAGGATTGATCATTTTCTTCCACAGAGCTGACATACTGATTGAAATTAATCTGTGGATAAAAACATTGACTAGGAGTTTCTTTTTGTTTTTACTGAATTTCTGAATTGTGATGCATGTTTGCAAAATAAATAAAGTATTTTTTTTCTCTACAGATTAAAAAGTGTGAAGTGTTTATTTCAGAAATTCTATCAAAGCCTCTGGAGATGATGAGAGCAACAACTGCAACAAATAAAATTACTTTATGAGCAGATAGGAAAGTGTGAATAACTGTTTATTTGAATTGAACAATTTCCTTTTTGTTCCTCGTTCCCCTTCCATGCTGTGCAAGAGAGAAAAGGAAAATCATTACTGTCTTTTAAATTATTTTCTTACAATATACATATTCTACAAAAATAACAGTCATCACGATGTTACATTAAAATCATGAAGTTAAACACTTAAACTATATTTAACTTCATAGTCCTTCACTTCCTTCACACACAACACACCCGCCTGTGAGAACTGCCTCAGGACTTTGTAGTTTGGGGCCTGAGGAACCACCTCCAGATCAATGCGGGGAAGACCAAAGAGCTGGTGGTGGATTTCCGCAGGCAGAGACACTGCCTGACACCGGTGAACATCCAGGGAACTGACATTGAGATGGTGACATCTTATAAGTACCTGGGTGTTCACCTGAACAATAAACTGAATTGGACAGATAACACCAACACACTTTATAAGAAGGGCCAGAGCAGACTCTACCTGCTCAGGACACTGAGGTCTTTTGGAGTGCAGGGGGCACTCGTGAAGACCTTCTTTGACACTGTGGTGGCATCAGCGATCTTTAATGGGGGGGTCAACTGGAGCAGCAGCATCTCGGCGGCGGACAGGAGGAGACTGGACAAACTCATTAAGAAGGCCAGCTCTGTCCTGGAATGCACCCTCAACCCGGTGGAGGTGGTGGGAGAGAGGAGAATATTTTTCTTACTATTATTGTTCTTATAGTTTTTTTTGTACTTATTATTTATTGTTCTTTATTCTTGTTCTTATTGCTGCTCTTATATTCTATTACTGTCCACTTGCTGCTGTGACAATGCACATTTCCCCATTGTGAGACTAATAAAGGAATATCTTATCTCATCTCTTTGCATAATAAACAGTGAATACAAAACAGAACAACCTTTCAGAAAATAATTAACCTACACACAGTAAACCTTTTCCATATTACTGAAAAACGTGAATAATCTCATTATATTAGCAGGTAGTTTAAACAAACCTTAAACGTACTTTTTTTAAGATCAACAGAATGGTTTAATACTGTGCTAACGTTGAGGTTATTTTAAAATAAAGTGCATTAAACTACATAAAGCTTTTGATTGTGTTTTTTAAATAGAGCTTAGTTTTCAAAAATCGAAAATAATCCTTTTTTTAAACTTTTAAACTTAAACCATAAACTTAATTTCACATCTAAACATCCCAACACATATTAACTCTTTTCTCCGTGTATAGCAATTACAGTCGAGTCTCTCCAATGTCCAAATTCACGGATTTGATTGGCTGATTAGCGTCACGTGAGAAAATTAGCTATGCTCATTGGTCTGTGTGTTTCTGAGGGCCGCTCCACTTTTACCGTAATAACTGGAGACGCTGCGCTCGTTAAAATAGAAACGCTCAGAAAAAATGTAACAATCCTCAATATTTCATCAGTTACAGGTTTGTTGTCGTGCCAAAAATGGCTGCTCGGACATGTATTTGTTGGTAATGGCTGTTTGATCCAGATAAAAGCAGCTGTAGAGGTATAAAAACTGCGCTTTTCAGCTTTGACAGGCTGCTCGCTCCCACAGATGGAAATCACTTGTTGGCACGACACCTGTCCAGCTAGTGTCAGGTTATTTGCAGAGCACCACAGACTTATGGACCTCATCCCGGTAGGCGGACTCGTCCACTCCTGAGATGAGGCCAACCACTGATTTAACAGTAAGAATTGGAAGCATAAAAACATACAAATAAAAAAGATAAAACCCAATTATAGTGAAAAGGGGGAAAAAGTACAATTGAACGGTACAAATTGGAAACATTAAAACATACAATTAAAAAAGAAAAATTATGATTAAATAAAACAAAGTAGAGAGAAAGACAACAAAAAACTAAACTAAAATAGAGCATGAAATATGAGAGTGCAGCATAAAATAATTTTTGCATTAAAATCATTAAAAGAACACAGTGAAAATCAAAGATTAAAATTGAACGAGCTTTAAAAGAGTTCAATCATAGATTTATATTCTGTTAACTGTAGGGTCATCTGCAAGTTCTATTATAGAGTTAGTGGTATGGTACAGTCATACAGAGGGGGAAATAAGTATTATGAGTATTAAGAACGCATACATACAACATATTTCCAATTAGGCTATAGACTACACATTACATTTTTACCAGACTTTGGTTTTAACTTAAGAAATCCACATATACAGTATAAAGAAATCAAAACACTAAAGCCCATAAATAAAGTTATGTGTTCATAAAGTGGAATAAAACAAAAAAAATATTTTAAACAGAGTGTCCCTCTTATGAACCCTGAAAAAAAAAAAAGTAGCCTAATACAACAAGATATACAACTTTGTGTGGCAGAAACTGATTTTTCTTCTTTCATATCCTTCTAATAAACTCTTAGTCACTCCTACTCTCACAAGTACCTCCTTTCCTCTGAAATATGATCAACTCCACTTTAAATGAACAGTAACACATGTTAACAGTGTTTTATGGGTGTGGTTTGTTAGTATAAGAAGGAACACAGACATACTTACTTCTCCTCATTCAGCAGCATCTACTCAATCATGGGGAACCTACCTGGAAAATGGGGTAAGTCGATATACAACTGTACTAAACTGAAATGTTGATTAATGTGAGTCATGGGTTATTGGTGACATCTCGGTTCGTTATAGCTACTTTAAGTTGTGTATATTAGCCTTTGTGAAATAAGATTATAGACATCACTGAGTTCTACAAATGAAGAGAAAAGCCTGAATTTACCAAATAAAGTCAGATTTTAAGACGAAATGCTAGAAAAGAGAAAACACTTATGATTGAAATTAGTTAGGCTAATTAAAGTGTCTAACAATCGAAATTGCCTCAAGTAAATGAAGGTCCGAGAGCAAAAGTTATCTAACAAGGTGAAGTGCATAAAAATTGTAGATCTGGAACAAAGTGTTGTTGATGTTTTCTGTTAAAATGAACTGAAAACTGTTTATTCAGTCTGCATTACTATTTTCCCTCGGCATCACTACACATTGCACAGTATATTGTTGTCCTTTTCTTTGATAAACTCAAAGTTATGTTAGTATACCCATTTCAGAAATATCTGGATTGGACAACAGTTTTCTTCTTCTACTACTTTTGTTTATGCTTGAATGTTTGTAAATGTTTTAACAAATGTGTAAGTTAAATAATATTTCACTTATGTAAAAAAAAAAAAAATCACTTCAAGGATAAGATAAGATAAAATAACAAACACAAAAGCCTATTTCACTTTTGAACAATTTGTTGATTTGTGATGAAAACATTTGAAATAAAAATGTATCTCACTCTTCCTTATAGAAACAAGGTTTGGTTCATACTTAGAACTGCATCGGCAACATCAACAGCAGTTAAATTATGTTTCACTTTTGTTGATGAGTAACAATTATATGTATAATAATACAAATATTTCATTTCAAGGATAGGTTGCCCCTGTAGTTTGCACCCCGACTGATGGCTTGTGTCCTGGTTGACAGGTTACTTTGAAGACATTATGAGTTGAAATAGGCTGTATAAATTCCACTAATTAATTCCATCAATTGAAATGCTGGTGATAGAGGTTATGATTTGGCTCCCTGGCTGATGACAACACTAGTGAGATGTTATATGGCATTGAATTCATGTCCTTTTTTAATTTCTGTGACGCAACAGCCTTCACAGCATGGGTATTTTTTTATTCTCATTCTTTGGCTTTCTTTCCTTTAATTCCACTCATTTACTAAATAATATGTGCTTCTGTTGATCTAATACTGAGAGTGGGATCTCAGTCTCAGAGCTTGTTAACTTATTCCTTGTCTTTAATGCCATTTTCATGAATGGAGCTTCTCTACAACTGTGCCGGTCGTCTGAACTTATATGGCATTTTGAGGGCGTCATTCATGTTGATTAACTATTCTCTGGAACGTGCGAAAAATTTAAGATAAAAATACGAAAATGTTTTTGAATCTGGCCCAATATCTCTCTTCCACTTTATGTCTGGCTGTTCATGAATAGCACCAACACTGATGGTCAGGAGGTTTCAGGAAAATAGGGGGCCACTGACTCTTTTATACTTTGACCTGTTTAATCTATTCCACAATTTAGGACTATTAGTTATTGCAGTGGTTCTGGATTTTTATTGTTTTAAAGATTTGAATTTAGTATTCCAGTATATACTTTTTTGAGTCCTAAAATATATCACTTAATCAGTGTTTTCAGGGTTATTTTATCATAAAGGTGAGCACAGATGTTTACCAATGTCTTTATGATAGTAATTATGTTAAAATAGCCAATGTGCATTTATGAACAACAATTCAGCCATCTTTAGACTCACTTTGTTTCAGCGAGTTTTATCTACCACTTCTTTTGCAGATCACATAGTATGTCTAAATTAATATTTTTACACCTATAGGAAGGACCATCAGTGTGTACAGTTTTCTCTGGCATCACAGACATACACACTGAAACTCCCACATTGTACAGAATAAATTGAGTGTCTTTTAGTCTTTTAGTACTAAAACCATAATGATTCAGACAAGATCAAATATCAAGTAAAAAATATTAACCATTATGTCTCACAAAGGATATGTATATAAGTATATATACAATTATAACAGTAGCTTTGTTTAATGTTTAATATTTTACGATACTGTAAACATACTCAAACAGATGAAGCACTCATGTAACATAAAATTGTATACAGTAGGCACAACTTGAGCCTCACCAACTAAAATTACTCATCCTTGATGTGGATTAATTGAACACATTTCATGAAAACACATTGATTGTTTGTCTTTTTGTTTTTTCAGCCTTCAGGTCTACACCTCCCACAGTCTTCAACAACAATGAGTCGATCAAGATTGTGATGTTGGGGAAGACTGGAGCTGGGAAGAGCGCCACAGGAAACACCATTCTGGGAAAAAAGTGCTTTAAATCTGAGTTCTCCCTGACATCTTTGACTACACACTGTGAAAAGGATGATGGTGAGGTGAATGGACAAAAGGTCTCTGTTATGGACACTCCGGACCTGTTTGACACCAAGAACACTGAAGAGAAAATAGTTGAAGACATTACCCCGATTATATTGCCTCATGATTCACCTGGACCTCATATCTTCCTGATCATCATCAAACTGGGCAGATTCACAGAGGAAGAAAAGCAAACAGTGCAGAAGATTCAGGAAATCTTTGGTGAGGAAGACAACAAATACAGCATGGTTCTCTTTACCCATGGTGACCTGCTCAAAGGGAGACCTATCGAGGAGTTCTTGAAGGACAGTGAAGATCTGCAGGAAGTTGTGGACAAATGTAACGGCCAGTACCATGTGATCAATAATAAGAAAATGAAACGTTCTCAGGTCAAGAAGCTGCTCAAGAAGATAAAAGAAATAAATAAACAGAATGAAGGAAGATACTACACCACTGAAATGTTCCAAAATGCACAGAGAGCGATTGAAGAGGAAAAAAACCAAAGAGAGGAGCAAAACCGCAAAGAGCAGGAGAAGTCGATACCTCGCACAGTCTACAACAATAATGAGCTGATCAGGATTGTGATGGTGGGGAAGACTGGAGCTGGGAAGAGCGCCACAGGAAACACCATTCTAGGACAAAAGTGCTTTAAATCTGATTTTAACGCAGATTCTTTGACTACAGACTGTGAAAAGGTCTTTGGTGAGGTGGACGGACAATGGTTCGCTGTTATCGACACTCCGGGCCTGTTTGACACCAGGAACACTGAAGAGGAAACAGTTAAAGATATTTCCCAGTGCATTTGTTGTGCTTCACCTGGACCTCATATCTTCCTGATCATCATCAAACTGGACAGATACACAGAAGAAGAAAAGCAAACAGTGCAGAAGATTCAGAAAATCTTTGGTGAGGAAGCCAACAAATTCAGCATGATTCTCTTTACCCATGGTGACCAGCTCAAAGGGAAATCTATCGAGGAGTTCTTGAAGGACAACAAAGATCTGCAGGAACTTGTGGATAAATGCAACGGCCAGTATCACGTGTTCAATAATGAGGTGGAGGATCATTCTCAGGTCAGGAAGCTGCTCGAGAAGATTAAAAAAATACAAGAACAGAATGGAGGAAGCCATTACACCACTGAAATGTTCCAAAAGAGAGAGGATAAACTATGTATCCTGAAAGACAAAGAAGAGCAAAACTGCAAAGAGCAGGAGGAGAAGGATCAGAAACAGCAGAGAGATGTTTCTCCAACCTCCATGTCTACACCTCCCACAGTCAACAACAATGATGAGGTGATCAGGATTGTGATGGTGGGGAAGACTGGAGTCGGGAAGAGCGCCACAGGAAACACCATTCTGGGACACAAGAGTTTTGAATCTGAGTTTAACGCAGAATCTTTGACTGTAGACTGTAAAAAGGCTTTTAGTGAGGTGGATGGACAAAAGGTTGCTGTTATCGACACTCCAGGCCTGTTTGACACCAAGAACACTGAAGAGGAAACAGTTCAAGATATTTCTCGGTGTATTTCTTCTGCTTCTCCTGGACCTCATATCTTTCTGGTTGTCATCAGACTGGGCAGATTCACAGAGGAAGAAAAGCAAACAGTGCAGAAGATTCAGGAAATCTTTGGTGAGGGAGCCGACAAATACAGCATGGTTCTCTTTACCCATGGTGACCTGCTCAAAGAGGAACCTATCGAGGAGTTTTTGAAGGAAAGTGAAGATCTGCAGGAACTTTTGGCCAAATGTAATGGCCAGTATCACGTGTTCAATAATGAGGTGAAGGATCGTTCTCAGGTCAGCGAGCTGCTCGAGAAGATCAGAAATATAAATGAACAGAATGGAGGAAGCTACTACACCACTGAAATGTTCCAAAAGGCAGAGAGAGCGATTGAAGAGATTAAACAACAAATTCTGAAAGAGAAAGAAGAGCAAAAACGCAAGGAGGAGGAGGAACTGACGAACGAAATAGAGAAAAAGTATGAGCAACAGATGAGGGAGGAGAAGGCTGACAGGGAGAGAGAGAATGAGTTGAAGGATGCTCATGAAAGAGAAATGGAGGCAGAGTAGGAAAGACAAGAAGCTGAGAAAAAGCCTAATTAATGACAAAGTTAGTGTCATAAGGTGGAAGTGCTGATTTTATGTTTTTTTATTTTTGCAGTGTTATGCATGCTTTTACATTTTGGGTTTTATTCATGTGCACGATTTGATTTATTCTTGACTTAGTTTTTGTTATTCGCTAATGTTTGATTATTGCTGTGTTTAAATTATTGCTTTGATTTTATTTAGTTTATTTCATGCCACCTGAGTGTGGACATACTTCCAGCCTTGAATGTGACATTATCTTAAATTTATTGATGGACAGTTGTACTACCAAATACTGAATGAGAATGCAGCCTATCAGCAGCAGAGGGGAGGGTCCAAAAAAGAGACAGAATATTTTTTTCAAGTTTATTTCTTTTTCTTTTTTTTGTTTATATGAGATTTCATGTATACTAGTTTTTACTCCATCACAGCTGTTGATATTTTTAATCCGTTCACACCACTTTTTAAATGTTAAGAAACATTAATTGTGATTAAGTTGTAATCATCACTGTAATAATCAATCGAGCGAAGATTTATCAATTTCTTCCACAGAGCTGACTTACTGATTTAACAGAGTGATTGAAATTAGTTTGTAAATAAAACATAAACTAGATGTTTTTTGGGTATTTTTTCTGAATTTTGACGCATGTTTGCAAAAGTACAGATTAATAAGTGTGAAGTGTTTATTTCAGAAATGCTATCAAATCCTCTGGAGATGATCAGAAACAACTGCAACAAATACAATGACATGAGCAGGTTGGAAAGACTGAATAACAGTCACCATTTAGCTGCTGTTTAAATATAATAATAATAATAAGTAAAATGTATATAGCGCCTTTCACAAACTCAAGGATGCTCTACAGAGAGAGAGAGAAACAAAGAAAACAGATCAAAACAAGAATAAGTTCATTGAAAATAAGTTTTTAACTCAGACTTGAATGTGGAAAAAGAAGGGCAGTCGCGGAGTGATTGAGAGAGACAATTCCAGCGCTTGGGGGCCATGGAGCTGAATGACTGGCCTATATACACTGAGCAAAATATAAATGCAACACTTTTGTTTTTGCTCCCATTTTTCATGAGCTGAACTCAAAGATCTAAAACATTGTCCATATACACAAAAGACCTATTTCTCTCAAATATTGTTCACAAATCTGTCTAAATCTGTGTTAGTGAGCACGAGATAATCCATCCCACCTCACAGGTGTGGCATATCAAGATGCTGATTATACAGCATGAATATTGCACAGGTATGCCTTAGGCTGGCCACAATAAAAGGCCACTCTGAAATGTTCAGTTTGGCTTTATTGAGGGGGTCTGGGGGGGTCAGAAAACCAGTCGGTATCTGGTGTGACCACCATTTGCCTAACACTAACCCTAACCCTAACCCATCTCCTTCACATAGAGTTGATCAGGTTGTTGATTGTGGCCTGTTAACAATATCCAGCAACTTTGCACAGCCATGGAAGAGGAGTGGACCAACATTCACAGGCCACAATTATTTTGTAGTTCTTGCAGTCACATTCACACTTAAAAGTGAAACTAATTAATGATAATCATTAATGTCCGTCTCCAATAGTGATCTTACATAGTTCTGTTACATGCATTTCATTTCCAGTATAGTCATAGAAAAACTACTGAAGATTTTAGGAAAGGACATTAGGAGGATATCTGGAAGAAGCCAAATATTAGAGATAACATACATGTCAAAGAAGATTCCTGCAGAGAAGCAGTTATTAAATATTGAGAATAATGATTAAAAAATTACTCCATTTATAATAAAAATAATAATGTAAAAGCTAGGGCTGTCCATTTTTTTAAATCACTGAAATTCAGTTCACTAAGTGTAGTGGCTTCAGTTCATTTCTAGCTCACATGTAATGACTTTCAGACATAGAAATGTTCAAATGACATTCAGACTTCACTGAATAACACGTTTAATATTCATTAAATTGAATAAATGATTCATTCTCTCGTTTACCTTCTGTATAAAGGTGGCTTCCATGCAGTTGCCTTAAAGTGAGAAACAGATTGAACCTGGTTCAAAAAGATGTTGGTGAGTCAGAACCAAAATGTATTAACAAAATGTACTTTTATGTAACTAAACTCAATAATGTCAATAAAATGCTGTAATGCAGATTTTAGTTTCAGTTATTTGACCTCAGTGTGTGTGTGTGTGTGTGTGTGTGTGTGTGTGTGTGTGTGTGTGTGTGTGTGTGTGTGTGTGTGTGTGTGTGTGTGTGTGTGTGTGTGTGTGTGTGTGTGTGTGTGCGTGTGTCTTTTTTGTACACAGCAACTTCAAGTGTCTCCTTTTGAACAAAAATTGTGATTTTTATTTTACTTTCTCCTAATTGTTTAATTAGAATAGAACTGTTTAATTAAAGTGGCTAACAGACAATCAAAACTGCTTAAACTAAATGAAGATCCAGGAGCTCAAGTCATCTATTTAAAAGGAGGACAGAAAAAGCAAAGTGCAACGTGTTGATGATGTATTCCATTGAATGAACTGAAAACAGTGTCTATTTGCACCCCTGGTACAAATAGCCTCGGCCACACAGCTGAGCTATTTGCACCGTAGACGTGAAAACATGGCGGACATTCATCTTCCACGCCAACAGAAAAGGGTGAATTTAGAAAGGTTTCATCTCTAATGTTTGTTCTAAAGACATTTCTGGTGGGAAAGTTGTATTATTTTTTCATAATCTTTCCTCAGTGAATGCATACAAGCGTCAGTTTGTCAGTTAAAAATAATTTGTCGCCAATATCTATCTTCCATATTAGCCATAGACTGTATATAAAATGGACGTAACATCCGTGACGTCACCCATTGGTTTGTGGACTGCTGCTCGGAGGCCAATAGTATCGGATCTTGGCAGCGCCATCTTGAAAATTAAACACATTTTGAAAACGTTTACTGAGGTTAGAAATCAAGTGAGAAGTTGGTGAATTCTCCATTGACTTGTATAGAGACGGAAGTCCTTTTGACACCAAAACGGTCGCCCCCTGGTGGCCTTTTGATAGAATGCAGTTTTAAGTTACTTCCGCGTTGGCATCATTTCAGAGGACCGGAACTCCCCGCCTGGTATTAGCAAACATATTGGGCTGACACGTCACCACGTAGAAAAAAACAGTGGGGCAGAAGTTTAGTATAGAAAGTAATTATGAGGAAGAAGTGTGAAGGGTCAGAATATGATCGGTATGTTAAGGTTAAATCCAGTTTGAAACGATGTTGTTCTGCATTTATTTCTACAAACAAACACGATTCTATATTGTATGTATACTGTACTGCCTTTTATATAATCTTATTTCAACCCAAAATGTATTTATAGTCTAAAAAAGGAAATGTGCAACAACATGTACACATTTCATTCATTACTTGGGTGGGCTGTATATATTGTATATAAACATGTACTATATGTATAAAGTAACTTGTCACTTTTTTACGCATACATTATTTATTCCATCACTCTACTGTGGATGAAAAAATGATGTTAGAAGTGTACTGCTGGAGATATTACTGTTATTGTATTAATACTTTGATGATCATTAATCCAGTGTTGAAGTGTATTCAACTGATCAATTTTGCCTTTAAAAGAACGCAATGCACTCTTGACCTTATCTGTGACCTTTTATAAGCTGTAACCACATTGTTTTCGGTAAGATGTCTTTTTGTTGAGATGAAAGTGAAAGGAGAAGTGGAAGAGGTTATCTGAAGTGACCGGGGTAGTTGAATGCAAAAAACAAGAAGCTGTACAAGACAGTTATGACACCAGATATGGAACTTTTATTGGTCATCTTGCAGGAAACAGGTGTCTGCAGAATGAGAAGTGTAACTGCACATGAGATGTTTGTGCTGACGGTTGTGTTGGGCCGAATCTGAAAGTATCAAATGTTTGTGTGACCTGTTCAAGTGGCGCCTTGATGCAGAGCTCGGCGAGCCCATATGCTTAATTCATTAAAGGCAGTTGAACTGTAAAAGAATACTGTGTCTGTGGTATTTATTAATAATAATAATAATAATAATAATAATAATAATAATAATAATAATAATAATAATAATAATAATAATAATAATAATAATAATACATTTTATTTAAGGCGCCTTTCAGGGCACTCAAGGTCACCTTACAATACCCATAACCAACGATTAAAAGAGCAAAAAAGGACACAACAATATAAATGCAATTAAATCATAGTGAGTAGGAAAGTTTGAAAAGGCGGGTTTTTAGACAGGATTTGAAGATAGATAATGAGTTGATGTTCCTGATGTCGGGGGGAGGGAGTTCCAGAGGAGGGGGGCAGAGCGGCTGAAGGCTCTGGACCCCATGGTGGACAGACGGGCAGAGGGAACAATGAGGCTGATGGAGGAGGCTGATCTGAGTGCCTGGGAGGGAGTATTGATGTGGAGGAGGTCAGAGAGGTATGGGGGGCGAAGTTGTGGATGGCCTTGAAAGTGTGAAGCCGGATTTTAAAGTCTATGCAAAATTTAATTCCTTTTCTCACCTAACTAGACAAGCTGATATTTCAACTGCAGCAACCTTTGTATCTGGTGTGCTTATATCTCAATCATATTTAACTTGAAATCAAAGTTTTTAATCCGTCATTTTGTGTCACACATGCAGTTTTAACCATATATTTTAAAGCTAATATAAAACACATGAATACATCTCTTGCATTAATAAACAAATGAATGAAATAACTGGCTCTATCTCCTTTAATCTAAAACTATAAGATGCTAATTGGCATTCCCGCTAGCCGAAACACATAGTCATAAAACTGCATGAAACTATAAAAGACATCACAATTTGAGCTAGGCATTAAACATGACATGAAAAGAAATGACCACAAACCTTGTGCTCTTATCAACCAGGTGCTAATTAAACAATATCTGTTTTCCACCGTCAGGTAGACACACTTTTAACTATACATACCATAGACTGTATATAAAATGGACGTAACAGCCGTGACGTCACCCATTGGTTTGTGGACTGCTGCTCGGAAGCCAATAGTATCGGATCTAAGCAGCGCCATCTTGAAAATTTCCGGTGCATGCTGGGAAAAATAAAAACACGGGTTCTACTTATATGGGCATCAGGAGGAGCATGAGGCGTCCTCCTGAACCTGTGAACCAATCAACCTGTCAATCACGACGTAGCCACGCCCTAATGCATACCCTGCTTTATCGTCAAATATAAAATCAGGGAGGCCAAAATGTCCCAAATGAACATCATACTGCATTGAAGAAGGCTTTAAACTAGCGATTGAGACCATAAACACATTTTGAAAACGTTTACTGAGGTTAGAAATCAAGTGAGAAGTTGGTGAATTCTCCATTGACTTGTATAGAGACGGAAGACCTTTTGACACCAAAACGGTCGCCCCCTGGTGGCCTTTTGATAGAATGCAGTTTTAAGTGTTCTTTTTTTCCCGACATGCACCTCAAATTTTCAAGATGGCGCTGCTCAGATCCGATACTATTGGCCTCAAAGCAGCAGTCCACAAACGAATGGGTGACGTCACGGCTGTTACGTCCATTATATATACAGTCTATGGTCAAGACCCCTTTGCATCGATCTTTAATGCACTGGTACCCCTTTAGTGTCATTTTTTATCTGAAGAGTTTTAGGCACAAGAACCAAGGGGTGTTAGTTGGATTCTTCTCTCTTCTTATTTGCAGCAACAGTGTTGCTTTGTGCTGTGATGATGTGTTTTTTTTTATCCTTCATAGCTTTCCATTATAATGACATGTACCTCCTGACTGAAGTAGACAGAACACGATTGGTTCATTTTGTTCAGAGGAGCCAAATGACCATGACTAAACCCCATGTTATAGGAGCGCACAAAGAGCTTGAAGTAGAAAGCCTGGTTTAGCAACGAAAGTTGATATTTAGGGTTTGTGGAGCCTGTTCACATAAAGAAAGCCTGGGTATGTTGATATTGTTTCATAGGACATCTGTCTGGTGTGTTGGTGGCTATACGCCTATGCTTTAAGCTGAAAAACACAATACCATGTAGAAATCTTTATTGCAGATCGTCCACATCGAGCAACCACTTTGTGGAAACAGTGAAGCAGACGTTTGGTATACAGACGAATTATGAGGGGGAACAGTGGAGGGTCAGAATATGATCAGTGGGTAAAGGTTAAATTCAGTTTGAAACTATAATGTTCTACATTTAACTTTAAAGAAGATAATAGAAATATGTGATTATCAGTGCCTGAGAGGACTTTGTAGTGGCTGCAGTTCATTTCTAGCTCACATGTAATGACTAAATGTTCCAACCACATTCAGACTTCACTAAATAACATTTATTTTGAAAATAGTCACAAAATGTATCAAATGATTCATCCTCTTGTTTACCTTCTTTATCAAGGTGGCTAACTGATATTATTATTATTATCGTTATCATTTTGGGTTTTTTTCGAAAAGAAGGAAGACCGTTAAATGAACCAGCTGTGGGGTAGAGACATCATGAAACAGGATTTACTGAACCGACATAGAACAAAATAGGGATAAATAGTTTAATTATAGCCTAATTAGATTTTTTAAATTCATTTTGATCAAACAGAAATGAATCTAACACTTTATACTAATACTAAATGTATACTTAATATTGAAACTAAATTAATACAAAATTAATAACTAATAATAATTAGATACTTACCTGACAGGTGGATTCCTAATAAACTTATTTTTGTATTTACTACAAAAATAAACAAACTTTGTATTATTATTACTACTAAAACTTTTATACACGCCAACACGATCCTATATTGTATATATACTGTCATGCCTTTTATATCATCTTATTTAAACCCACAATTTATTTATAGTCTAAAATAGAAAATGTGCAACAACATGTACACATTTCATTCATTATTTGGGTGGGCTGTATATATTGTATATAATTATACAAGTGTATTCAACTGATCAATTTTGCCTTTAAAATAACATGATACTCTTGACCTTATCTAAAAACTTTTATAAGCTGTAACCACATTGTTCTGTTTTCAGTAAGATGTCTTACATTTAGTTTATGTAGGCAAAATGGGTGTCTTGTCCGTTGTGAAAAGAGAAGTGGAAAAGATTATCTGAAGTGATCGTGGAAGTGAATGCAAGAACAAGAAGCTGTACAAGACAGTTATGACACCAGATATGGAACTTTTATTGGTCTTCTTGTAGGAAACAGGTGTCTGCAGAATGAGAAGTGTAACTGCACATGAGATGTTTGTGCTGACGGTTGTGTTGGGCCGAATCCGAAAGTATCAAATGTTTGTGTGAGCTGTTCAAATCGCACCCTACTTTATGCAGAGCTCAGCGAGTTTGTATGCCTAGTTCATTAAAGGGATGAACTGTAAAAGAAGAATGTGTCTCTGGTATTTAATTATTTTGCTCATCTAACTAGACAAGTTGATATTTTAGCTGCAATGACACCAAACCCTCCTCTGTGTCAGCTGCGCTTCCATCTCCACTCTGCTCTTCTGCATGCTCTCATTATTTATCTGATATTACTGTTATTAATCCACAGTGAGGCAAAAGGCTTTCATATTTTAGTTCTGACTAAGTGCAACTCAGTCATGAGTGGTTGAAACAGTATTGTTAAAAAATGAGACAAGTTCCTCTGTGCTCACATGGGATGGTGCAGCCTCAGTACTGGTGCTGATGGGAGCATCACTATAGGCTTCTGGACAGGAGAAGAACAATGATAGCCCAGATAAGTAAAAATATTCCATCACAGGGTTGGAGGTAGAAAGACCTGAGGAAAGAACTAAATATGTGTGTCCTATGGGTTAGATTATTGACTGACTGCTGGAGACTAAGAGAGTGCATTTATTTAAATCACCGGTCTTGGTGTCAGAGGGACAATTATATGAATGTTACAAGAATGAGAATATTGTTGTATTTTGGAGCAATGTGAGAGAGATCAGAGAATTCACTGATTAAGTTAATAATGGTCTTTATACTATGAAATGCATTAAAGAGAACTATATAAGATCTCGGCTGGAGATAGACATTTTTGATTATCTTTAATTACTCACACTATTAACAGTGAAGCAACTTGTGACTGCAGGACTTCTGAGGTTAACAGTTGAATAAACTCTTTAATGAAAGATATAATTTGATATTCACACATTTTATTCTCCGGATTTGTTTAGTTTCTTTTCTTTACACCACTGCTTTGTCCTTTCATATTCACATTGTCAGTCTTTTCTGTTGTGTGAGATGAATGTCAACACACATCCAACTCATCACATACCAAAGCTTGGTCAGGACCCTTTTGCACTGGAACCCATTTAGTGTCATTTTCCATCTGAATAGTGAGAATATTGGGTTATTTAGATTCCTTTCTCGTCTTATTTGCAGCAACTGTGTTGCTTTGTGCTTTGATGATGTATTTACATTCTTCATAGCTTTCCATTATAATGACATGTTCCTCCTGAAGTAGGCAACACACCATCGGTTCATTTTGTTCAGAAGAGTCAAATGACCATGAACAAGCTCCATTTTATAGGAGAGCTTGAAGCAGAAAGCCTGGTTTAACAACAAAGGTTGATATGTAGGGTTTGTGGAGCCTGTCCACACAAAGAAAGCTATGTTGATATTGTTTCCAAGGACACTTATCTGGTGTGTTTGTGGCCACAGGCCTCTGAGAGCTGAAACACCAATACACACATCCTATCCCAAAATGCTTTAAGCTGCAAAACACAACACCACGTAGAACTCTTTATTGCAGACATTTACGTGCAGATCGTCCACATCAAGCAACCATATTGTGCAAACAGTGAAGTAGAAGTTTGGTATACAGACGAATTATGAGGAGGAAGTGTGAAGTGTAGAATATGATCGATGTTTAAAGGTTAAATCCAGTTTGAAAATATGATGTTCTGCTTTTTTATGAAGGTTTTTATTCTTTTAAATTTGCATTTTTAAAAATGTTTTAATGGATTATGTATGTATAAATGTATTACACAAATACATTTGTCTTTGATGAATTTCTCTACTGCCTTTTAAAATTGCATCGTTATTGTGTTTGAAAAGTTGCATTCATACAAACATTATCCTATTTTGTATGTATACTGTACTGCCTTGTGTATCATCTTATTTCTACCTACAAATTCCACACTTTTATGTTACAATTCAGATTAAATGACAATAATTTAGAAAATAAATCAAACCACTCTTTATGCTCAAGTCACATATTGTTATCAGTCCATTAAATGACCGTTATCAGCTGTCATTGGGACCCATAGATATGAGACAGTGTGGCTCCACTCTCTCGTCTGAGTTACAGGCGCCATCTAGTGGCCATAGTAATTATGACCCGGGGAACAAAAGATAGTAAAAGCAGCAGGAGATGACTGAGGCCGTTCACTTTAACATGCGTTGTACATTAAAATATACTGTTTTGACATACAGCAATGTATAATGTATCCTCTTCAATTAACCAAGTAATGTCTCGTATTAGCAACATTTTATAGACGATAATATAAATATGTGTTTATCAGTGCTCAAGAGGACTTTGTAGTGGCTGCAGTTCATTTCTAGCTCACATGTATCAGACAAAGAAATGTTCCAACCACATTCAGACCTGACTGAATAACATTTATTTTGAAAATGTTCATAAAACTGATTAAATGATTCATCCTCTTGTTTATCTTCTGTATTAAGGTGGCTTACTGTTATTATTATTATTATTATTATTATTATTATTATTATTATTATTATTATTATTATTATTATTATTATTATTATTATTATTATTATTATTATTTTGTTAGGATTTTATTTTATTTTGGTTTAGAAAAGAAAGAAGAGAGTTAAATGAACCAGCTGTGGGGTAGAGACATCATGAAACAGGATTTATTGAACCAGCATAGAACAAAATAGGGATAAATTGTTTAATTATAGCCTAATTAGATTCTTTTGAAATCATTTTGATCGGACAGAAATTAATTTTGCACTTAATACTAATACTAAATGTATACTTAATATTTAAATTAAATTAATATTAAATGAATAACTAATAATAATTAGATACATACCTGACAGGTGGATTCCTAATTAAATCTGAAAAACGACAGGGAAAAGTTTATTGACGTTTGTATTTATTTATTTTGAATTTACACATGTGGTATTGTTATTGTTATATATGGTGAATGTTATTTTCAAAAAAATATGAGGAAAAAAAATGAATAGTGAAAGAATACATTTTGTTTCTTACCTTTTCAATCAAAGCAGTTGACTTTTATATCATCTTATTTCAACCCACAACTTATATATAGTCTAAAATAGGAAAATGTGCAATAACATGTACACATTTCATTCATTATCTGGGTGGGCTGTACATATTGAATATAACCATGTACCATATGTATAAAGTAACTTGTCACTTTTTTACGCATATGGGTCAATGACGTATAAGGATTTACAACAACTCAATTCTAAATAATAAAAACAAGCATATCTAATGCAGTAGTTCAAACATTCAGAATGTTGTGTACCTGAAAATTCATATTACAATTTGAAAGTGATTTTAGTGGGTTTTTCAAGATTAATTGGCACTGGCCTTAAAAAAAAGTAATTTGGTGCGACCATGATTCATCTTGAAATGTCTTATATAAATAAAAGACCATCATTTACAAAGATTTTTAAAAAAAAATGCAAATACTTTGTTTCCAAACACTTTATATTACTGAACACTTGTAAAAAAAAAAGATGTGAAGCGTGTTAAGTATATTAATTTATTTCAAGATGAATCGTGGTCGCACCACATGACTTTTTTTAAGGCCAGTTCCAATTAATCTAGAAAAACCCACTAAAATCATTTAATTTCACATTTATAATATGAATCTTCAGGTACACAACATTCTGAATGTTTGAACTACTGCATTAGATATGCTTGTTTTTATTATTCTAAAATTGAGTTGTTCCAAATCCTTATACGTCATTGACCCGTATAATATTTATTCCATCACTCTACTGTGGAGGAGAAAATGATGTTAGAAGTGTACTGCTGGAGAAATTGCTGTTATTGTATTAATACTTTGATGATCATTAATCCAGCGTAGAAGTGTATTCAACTGATCAATTTTGCCTTTAAAAGAACGCAATGCACTCTTGACCTTATCTAAGAACTTTTATAAGTTGTAACCACATTGTTCTGTTTTCGGTAAGATGTCTTACATTTTGTTGAGATGAATGTGAAAGGAGAAGTGGAAGAAATTATCTGAAGTGATCGTGGAAGTGAATGCAAGAACAAGAAGCTGTACAAGACAGTTATGACACCAGATATGGAACTTTTATTGGTCATCTTGTAGGAAACAGGTGTCTGCAGAATGAGAAGTGTAACTGCACATTAGATGTTTGTGCTGACGGTTGTGTTGGGCCGAATCTGAAAGTATCAAATGTTTGTGTGAGCTGTTCAAATCGCATCCTACTTTATGCAGAGCTCAGTGAGTTTGTATGCCTAGTTAATTAAAGGCAGTTGAACCTCCTGAGGTAGAGCGGTCGTCCTCCAATTGGAAGATTGGCGGTTCGATTCCCGGCTCCTCCAGTCTACATGTCGATGTGTCCTTGGGCAAGACACTTAACCCCTAATTGCTCCCGTTGCTGTGCCAACGGTGTATGAATGCGTGTGAATGGTTAACTTCCTCCTGATGTGCAGGTTGGCACCCTGCGTGGTAGCTGCCTGCCATCAGTGTATGAATGTGTGTGAATGAGGTGAATGAGTTGTAGTGTAAAGCGCTTTGAGTGGTCGAAAAGACTAGAAAGGCGCTATATAAGTACAGTCCATTTACCATTTACCATTTAACTGCAAAAGAAGAATGTGTCCCTGGTATTTAATTATTTTGCTCACCTAACTACACAAATTGATATTTCAGCTGCAATGACACCAAACCCTCCTCTGTGTCAGCTGCGCTTCCATCTCCACTCTGCTCTTCTACATGCTCTCATTATTTATCTGATATTACTGTTATTAATCCACAGTAAGGAAAAAAGCTTTCATATTTTAGTTCTGACTAAGTGCAACTCAGTCGTGAGTGGTTGAAACAGTATTGTTAAAAAATGAGACAATTTCCTTTGTGCTCACATGGGATGGTGCAGCCTCATACTGGTGCTAATGGGAGCATCACTATAAGCTTCTGGACAGGAGAAGCATGTGGCAAATTGAAATAAATTGAAATGAACAATGATAGCCCAGATAAGTAAAACTCTTCCAACACAGGGTTGGAGGTAGAAAGACCTGAGGAAAGAAAGAAATATAGTGTGTGTCCTTTAATATGGGTTAGATTATTGACTGACTGCTGGAGACTAAGGGAGTACATTTATATAAAATCACCATCACCGTCTTGGTGTCAGAGGGTCAATAATATGAATGTTACAAGAATGAGAATATTGTTGTATTTTGGATCAATGTGAGAGAGATCAGAAAATTCACTGATTAAGTCAATAATGCTCTTTATACTATGAAATGAAGTGCATAAACAAAACTATATAAGATCTCAGCTGGAGAGACATTTTTGATTATCTTTAATTACTCACACTCTTAAAAGGTAAGCAACTTGTGACTGCAGGACTTCTGAGGTTAACACCTGAATAAACTCTTTAATGAAAGATATCATTTGACATTCACACATTTTATTCTCCGCATTTGTTTAGTTTCTTTTCTTTACACCACTGCGTTGTCCTTTCATCTTCACATCTTCAGTCTTTTCTGTTGTGTGAGATGAATGTCAACACCCATCCAACTCATCACATACCAAAGCTTGGTCAGGACTGTTTTGCACTGGCACCCCTTTAGTGTCATTTTCCATCTGAATAGTGAGAATATTGGGTTATTTAGATTCCTTTCTCGTCTTATTTGCAGCAACTGTTGCTTTGTGTTTTGATGATGTATTTAAATTCTTCATAGCTTTCCATTATAATGACATGTTCCTCCTGAAGTAGGCAACACACCATCGGTTCATTTTGTTGAGAAGAGTAAAATGACCATGAACAAGCTCCATTTTATAGGAGAGCTTGAAGCAGAAAGCCTGGTTTAACAACAAAGGTTGATATGTAGGGTTTGTGGAGTCTGTCCACACAAAGAAAGCTACGTTGATATTGTTTCCGAGGACACTTATCTGGCGTGTTTGTGGCCACAGGCCTCTGAGAGCTGAAACACCAATACACACATCCTTTCCCAAAATGCTTTATGCTGCAAAACACAACACCACGTAGAACTCTTTATTGCAGACATTTACGTGCAGATCGTCCACATCAAGCAACCATATTGTGCAAACAGTGAAGTAGAAGTTTGGTATACAGACGAATTATGAGGAGGAAGTGTGAAATGTAGAATATGATCGATGTGTAAATTTTTAATCCAGTTTGAAAATATGATGTTCTGCTTTTTTATGAAGGTTTTTATTCTTTTAAATTTGCATTTTTAAAAATGTTTTAATGGATTATGTATGTATAAATGTATTACACAAATACATTTGTCTTTGATGAATTTCTCTACTACCTTTTAAAATTGCATCGTTATTGTGTTTGAAAAGTTGTATACATACAAACATTATCCTATTTTATATGTATACTGTTCTGCCTTGTGTATCATCTTATTTCTAACTTCAAATTCCACACTTTTATGTTACAATTCAGATTAAATGACAATAATTTAGAAAATAAATCAAACCACTCTTTATGCTCAAGTCACATATTGTTATCAGTCCATTAAATGACCGTTATCAGCTGTCATTGGGACCCATAGATATGAGACAGTGTGGCTCCACTCTCACTTCTGAGTTACAGACGCCATCTAGTGGCCATAGTTATTATGACCCGGGGAACAAAAGATAGTAAAAGCAGCAGGAGATGACTGAGGCCGTTTACTTTAACATACGTTGTACATTAAAAGATACTGTTTTGACATACACCAATGTATAATGTATCCTCTTGAATTAACCATGTAATGTCTTATATTACCATAACTTTAAAGAAGATAACAGAAAGATGTGTTTATCAGTGCCTAAGAGGACTTTGTAGTGGCTGCGGTTCATTTCTAGCTCACATGTATCAGACAAAGAAATGTTCCAACCACATTCAGACTTCACTGAATAAAATGTATTTTGAAAATGTTAATAAAATTGATTAAATGATTCATCCTCTTGTTTATCTTCTGTATTAAGGTGGCTTACTGTTATTATTATTATTATTATTATTATTATTATTATTATTATTATTATTATTATTATTATTATTATTATTTTTATTTTGTTAGGATTTTATTTTATTTCATTTTGGTTTAGAAAAGAAAGAAGACAGTTAAATGAACCAGCTGTGGGGTAGAGACATCATGAAACAGGATTTATTGAAACAACATAGAACAAAATAGGGATAAATAGTTTAATTATAGCCTAATTAGATTCTTTTAAAATCATTTTGATCGGACAGAAATTAATTTTGCACTTAATACTAATACTAAATGTATAATTAATATTTAAATTAAATTAATACTAAATAAATAACTAATAATAATTAGATTCTTACCTGACAGGTGGATTCCTAATAAAATCTGAAAAACGACAGGGAAAAGTTTATTGATGTTTGTATTTATTTATTTTGAATTTACACATGTGGTATTGTTATTGTTATATATGGTGAATGTTATTTTCAGAAAAATATAAGAAAAAAACTGATTAATGAAAGAATACATTTTGTTTCTTACCTTTTCAATCAAAGCAGTTGACTTTTATATCATCTTATTTCAACCCACAACTTATATATAGTCTAAAATAGGAAATGTGCAATAACATCTACACATTTCATTCATTACTTGGGTGGGCTGTACATATCGTATATAACAATGTACCATATGTATAAAGTAACTTATCACTTTTTTACGCATACATTATTTATTCCATTACTCTACTGTGGAGGAGAAATTGCTGTTATTGTATTAATACTTTGATGATCATTAATCCAGTGTAGAAGTGTATTCAACTGATCAATTTTGTCTTTAAAAGAACATGATACTCTTGACCTTATCTGTGACCTTATAAGCTGTAACCACATTGTTTTCGGTAAGATGTCTTACATTTTGTTGAGATGAAAGTGAAAGGAGAAGTGGAAGAGGTTATCTGAAGTGACCGGGGTAGTTGAATGCAAAAAACAAGAAGCTGTACAAGACAGTTATGACACCAGATATGGAACTTTTATTGGTCATCTTGCAGGAAACAGGTGTCTGCAGAATGAGAAGTGTAACTGCACATGAGATGTTTGTGCTGACGGTTGTGTTGGGCCGAATCTGAAAGTATCAAATGTTTGTGTGACCTGTTCAAGTGGCGCCTTGATGCAGAGCTCGGCGAGCCCATATGCTTAATTCATTAAAGGCAGTTGAACTGTAAAAGAATACTGTGTCTGTGGTATTTATCAATAATAATAATAATAATAATAATAATAATAATACATTTTATTTAAGGCGCCTTTCAGGGCACTCAAGGTCACCTTACAATACCTATAACCAACGATTAAAAGAATTAAAAAAAAACACAACAATATAAATGCAATAAAATCATAGTGATGTGGAGGAGGTCAGAGAGGTATGGGGGGCGAAGTTGTGGATGGCCTTGAAAGTGTGAAGCCGGATTTTAAAGTCTATGCAAAATTTAATTCCTTTTCTCACCTAACTAGACAAGCTGATATTTCAACTGCAGCAACCTTTGTATCTGGTGTGCTTACATATCAATCATATTTAACTTGAAATCAAAGTTTTTAATCCGTTATTTTGTGTCACACATGCAGTTTTAACCATATATTTTAAAGCTAATATAAAACACATGAATACATCTCTTGCATTAATAAACAAATGAATGAAATAACTGGCTCTATCTCCTTTAATCTAAAACTATAAGATGCTAATTGGCATTCCCGCTAGCCGAAACACATAGTCATAAAACTGCATGAAACTATAAAAGACATCACAATTTGAGCTAGGCATTAAACATGACATGAAAAGAAATGACCACAAACCTTGTGCTCTTATCAACCAGGTGCTAATTAAACAATATCTGTTTTCCACCGTCAGGTAGACACACTTTTAACTATACATACCATAGACTGTATATAAAATGGACGTAACAGCCGTGATGTCACCCATTGGTTTGTGGACTGCTGCTCGGAAGCCAATAGTATTGGATCTGAGCAGCGCCATCTTGAAAATTTACGGTGCATGCTGGTAAAAATAAAAACAGGGATTCTACTTATATGGGCATCAGGAGGAGCATGAGGCGCCCTCCTGAACCTGTGAACCAATCAACCTGTCAATCACCACGTAGCCACGCCCTAATGCATACCCTGCTTTATCGTCACATATAAAATCAGGGAGGCCAAAATGTCCCAAATGAACATCATACTGCATTGAAGAAGGCTTTAAACTAGCGATTGAGACCATAAACACATTTTGAAAACGTTTACTGAGGTTAGAAATCAAGTGAGAAGTTGGTGAATTCTCCATTGACTTGTATAGAGACGGAAGTCCTTTTGACACCAAAATGGTCGCCCCCTGGTGGCCTTTTGATAGAATGCAGTTTTAAGTGTTCTTTTTTTCCCGACATGCACCTCGAATTTTCAAGATGGCGCTGCTCAGATCCGATACTATTGGCCTCA
This sequence comes from Scomber scombrus, assembly GCF_963691925.1. Taxonomy (NCBI): domain Eukaryota; kingdom Metazoa; phylum Chordata; class Actinopteri; order Scombriformes; family Scombridae; genus Scomber; species Scomber scombrus. Next base: position 28,302,031 of record NC_084980.1, read on the forward strand.
AAGCAGCAGTCCACAAACGAATGGGTGACGTCACGGATGTTACGTCCATAATATATACAGTCTATGGTCAAGACCCCTTTGCATCGATCTTTAATGCACTGGTACCCCTTTAGTGTCATTTTTTATCTGAAGAGTTTTAGGCACAAGAACCAAGGGGTGTTAGTTGGATTCTTCTCTCTTCTTATTTGCAGCAACAGTGTTGCTTTGTGCTGTGATGATGTGTTTTTTTTATCCTTCATAGCTTTCCATTATAATGACATGTACCTCCTGACTGAAGTAGACAGAACACGATTGGTTCATTTTGTTCAGAGGAGCCAAATGACCATGACTAAACCCCATGTTATAGGAGCGCACAAAGAGCTTGAAGTAGAAAGCCTGGTTTAGCAACGAAAGTTGATATTTAGGGTTTGTGGAGCCTGTTCACATAAAGAAAGCCTGAGTATGTTGATATTGTTTCATAGGACATCTGTCTGGTGTGTTGGTGGCTATACGCCTATGCTTTAAGCTGAAAAACACAATACCATGTAGAAATCTTTATTGCAGATCGTCCACATCGAGCAACCACTTTGTGGAAACAGTGAAGCAGACGTTTGGTATACAGACGAATTATGAGGGGGAACAGTGGAGGGTCAGAATATGATCAATGGGTAAAGGTTAAATTCAGTTTGAAACTATAATGTTCTACATTTAACTTTAAAGAAGATAATAGAAATATGTGTTTATCAGTGCCTGAGAGGACTTTGTAGTGGCTGCAGTTCATTTCTAGCTCACATGTAATGACTAAATGTTCCAACCACATTCAGACTTCACTAAATAACATTTATTTTGAAAATAGTCACAAAATGTATCAAATGATTCATCCTCTTGTTTACCTTCTTTATCAAGGTGGCTAACTGATATTATTATTATTATTATCGTTATCATTTTGGGTTTTTTTTCGAAAAGAAGGAAGACAGTTAAATGAACCAGCTGTGGGGTAGAGACATCATGAAACAGGATTTACTGAACCGACATAAAAAAATAGGGATAAATAGTTTAATTATAGCCTAATTAGATTTTTTAAAAGCATTTTGATCAAACAGAAATGAATCTAACACTTTATACTAATACTAAATGTATACTTAATATTGAAACTAAATTAATACAAAATTAATAACTAATAATAATTAGATACTTACCTGACAGGTAGATTCCTAATAAACTTATTTTTGTATTTACTACAAAAATAAACAAACTTTGTATTATTATTACTACTAAAACTTTTATACACGCCAACACGATCCTATATTGTATATATACTGTCATGCCTTTTATATCATCTTATTTAAACCCACAATTTATTTATAGTCTAAAATAGAAAATGTGCAATAACATGTATACATTTCATTCATTATTTGGGTGGGCTGTATATATTGTATATAACAATGTACCATATGTATAAAGTAACTTGTCACTTTTTTACGCATACATTATTTATTCCATCACTCTACTGTGGAGGAGAAAATGATGTTAGAAGTGTACTGCTGGAGAAATTGCTGTTATTGCATTAATACTTTGATTATGATGAATCCAGCTTAGAAGTGTATTCAACTGATCAATTTTGCCTTTAAAATAACATGATACTCTTGACCTTATCTAAAAACTTTTATAAGCTGTAACCACATTGTTCTGTTTTCAGTAAGATGTCTTACATTTAGTTTATGTAGGCAAAATGGGTGTCTTGTCCGTTGTGAAAAGAGAAGTGGAAAAGATTATCTGAAGTGATCGTGGAAGTGAATGCAAGAACAAGAAGCTGTACAAGACAGTTATGACACCAGATATGGAACTTTTATTGGTCATCTTGTAAGAAACAGGTGTCTGCAGAATGAGAAGTGTAACTGCACATGAGATGTTTGTGCTGACGGTTGTGTTGGGCCGAATCTGAAAGTATCAAATGTTTGTGTGAGCTGTTCAAAGCGCATCCTACTTTATGCAGAGCTCAGCGAGTTTGTATGCCTAGTTCATTAAAGGCAGTTGAACTGCAAAAGAAGAATGTGTCTCAGGTATTTAATTATTTTTCTCACCTAACTACACAAATTGATATTTTAGCTGCAATGACACCAAACCCTCCTCTGTGTCATCTGCGCTTCCATCTCCACTCTGCTCTTCTCTCATTATTTATCTGATATTACTGTTATTAATCCACAGTGAGGCAAAAGGCTTTCATATTTTAGTTCTGACTAAGTGCAACTCAGTCATGAGTGGTTGAAACAGTATTGTTAAAAAAGTTCCTTTGTGCTCACATGGGATGGTGCAGCCTCAGTACTGGTGCTGATGGGAGCATCACTATAGGCTTCTGGACAGGAGAAGAACAATGATAGCCCAGATAAGTAAAAATATTCCATCACAGGGTTGGAGGTAGAAAGACCTGAGGAAAGAACTAAATATGTGTGTCCTATGGGTTAGATTATTGACTGACTGCTGGAGACTAAGAGAGTACATTTATATAAAATCACCGGTCTTGGTGTCAGAGGGACAATTATATGAATGTTACAAGAATGAGAATATTGTTGTATTTTGTAGCAATGTGAGAGAGATCAGAGAATCCACTGATTAAGTTAATAATGGTCTTTATACTATGAAATGAAATGCATGAAACAAAACTATATAAGATCTCAGCTGGAGATAGACATTATTGATTATCTTTAATTACTCACACTCTTAACAGTGAAGCAACTTGAGACTGCAGGACTGCTGAGGTTAACACCTGAATAAACTCTTTAATGAAAGATATCATTTGACATTCACACATTTTATTCTCCGGATTTGTTTAGTTTCTTTTCTTTACACCACTGCGTTGTCCTTTCATCTTCACATCTTCAGTCTTTTCTGTTGTGTGAGATGAATGTCAACACACATCCAACTCATCACATACCAAAGCTTGGTCAGGACCCTTTTGCATGGGCACCTGTTTAGTGTCATTTTCCATCTGAATAGTGAGAATATTGGGTTATTTAGATTCCTTTTTTGTCTTATTTTCAGCAACTGTGTTGCTTTGTGCTTTGATGATGTATTTAAATTCTTCATAGCTTTCCATTATAATTACATGTTCCTCCTGAAGTAGGCAACACACCATCGGTTCATTTTGTTGAGAAGAGTCAAATGACCATGAACAAGCTCCATTTTATAGGAGAGCTTGAGGCAGAAAGCCTGGTTTAACAACAAAGGTTGATATGTAGGGTTTGTGGAGTCTGTCCACACAAAGAAAGCTATGTTGATATTGTTTCCGAGGACACTTATCTGGCTTGTTTGTGGCCACAGGCCTCTGAGAGCTGAAACACCAATACACACATCCTATCCCAAAATGCTTTAAGCTGCAAAACACAACACCACGTAGAACTCTTTATTGCAGACATTTACGTGCAGATCGTCCACATCAAGCAACCACATTGTGGAAACAGTGAAGTAGAAGTTTGGTATACAGACGAATTATGAGGAGGAAGTGTGAAATGTAGAATATGATCGATGTTTAAAGGTTAAATCCAGTTTGAAAATATGATGTTCTGCTTTTTTATGAAGGTTTTTATTCTTTTAAATTTGCAAATTTTAAAAATGTTTTAATGGATTATGTATGTATAACATGTATTACACAAATACATTTGTCTTTGATGAATTTCTCTACTGCCTTTTAAAATTGCATCGTTATTGTGTTTGAAAAGTTGTATACATACAAACATTATAATATTTTGTATGTATACTGTTCTGCCTTGTGTATCATCTTATTTCTACCTACAAATCCACACTTTTCTGTTACAAGACAGATTAAATGACAGTCATTTTGAAAATAAATCAAACCACTCTTTATGCAGAAGTCACATATTGTTATCAGTCCATGAAATGACCGTTATCAGCTGTCATTGGGACCCATAGATATGAGGCAGTGTGGCTCCACTCTCACGTCTGAGTTACAGGCGCCATCTAGTGGCCATAGTTATTATGAACCGGGGAACAAAAGATAGTAAAAGCAGCAGGAGATGACTGAGGCCGTTCACTTTAACATGCGTTGTACATTAAAAGATACTGTAGACATACAGCAATGTATAATATATCCTCTTGAATTAACCATGTAATGTCTTATATTACCATAACTTTAAAGAAGATAACAGAAAGATGTGTTTATCAGTGCCTAAGAGGACTTTGTAGTGGCTGCTGTTCATTTCTAGCTCACATGTATCAGACAAAGAAATGTTCCAACCACATTCAGACTTGACTGAATAACATTTATTTTGAAAATGTTCATAAAACTGATTAAATGATTCATCCTCTTGTTTATCTTCTGTATTAAGATGGCTTACTGTTATTATTATTATTATTATTATTATTATTATTATTATTATTATTATTATTATTATTATTATTATTATTTTTTTGTTAGGATTTTATTTTATTTCATTTTGGTTTAGAAAAGAAAGAAGAGAGTTAAATGAACCAGCTGTGGGGTAGAGACATCATGAAATAGGATTTATTGAAACAGCATAGAACAAAATAGGGATAAATAGTTTAATTATAGCCTAATTAGATTCTTTTAAAATCATTTTGATTGGACAGAAATTCATTTTGCATTTAATACTAATACTAAATGTATAATTTATATTTAAATTAAATTAATACTAAATGAATAACAAAAAATATAAATGAAAATATAATAATTAGATACTTACCTGACAGGTGGATTCCTAATTAAATCTGAAAAACGACAGGGAAAAGTTTATTGATGTTTGAATTTATTTATTTTGAATTTACACATGTGGTATTGTTATTGTTATATATGGTGAATGTTATTTTCAAAAAAATATAAGAAAAAAAATGAATAATGAAAGAATATATTTTGTTTCTTACCTTTTCAATCAAAGCAGTTTACTTTTATATCATCTTATTTCAACCCACAATTTATATATAGTCTAAAATAGGAAAATGTGCAATAACATGTACACATTTCATTCATTATTTGGGTGGGCTGTACATATTGTATATAACAATGTACCATATGTATAAAGTAACTTGTCACTTTTTTACGAATATAATATTTATTCCATCACTCTACTGTGGAGGAGAAAATGATGTTAGAAGTGTACTGCTGGAGAAATTGCTGTTATTGTATTAATACTTTGATGATCATTAATCCAGTGTAGAAGTGTATTCAACTGATCAATTTTGCCTTTAAAAGAACGCAATGCACTCTTGACCTTATCTGTGACCTTATAAGCTGTAACCACATTGTTTTCGGTAAGATGTCTTACATTTTGTTGAGATGAAAGTGAAAGGAGAAGTGGAAGAAGTTATCTGAAGTGATCGTGGAAGTGAATGCAAGAACAAGAAGCTGTACAAGACAGTTATGACACCAGATATGGAACTTTTATTGGTCATCTTGTAGGAAACAGGTGTCTGCAGAATGAGAAGTGTAACTGCACATGAGATGTTTGTGCTGACGGTTGTGTTGGGCCGAATCTGAAAGTATCAAATGTTTGTGTGAGCTGTTCAAATCGCATCCTACTTTATGCAGAGCTCAGTGAGTTTGTATGCCTAGTTAATTAAAGGCAGTTGAACCTCCTGAGGTAGAGCGGTCGTCCTCCAATTGGAAGATTGGCGGTTCGATTCCCGGCTCCTCCAGTCTACATGTCGATGTGTCCTTGGGCAAGACACTTAACCCCTAATTGCTCCCGTTGCTGTGCCAACGGTGTATGAATGCGTGTGAATGGTTAACTTCCTCCTGATGTGCAGGTTGGCACCCTGCGTGGTAGCTGCCTGCCATCAGTATATGAATGTGTGTGAATGAGGTGAATGAGTTGTAGTGTAAAGCGCTTTGAGTGGTCGAAAAGACTAGAAAGGCGCTATATAAGTACAGTCCATTTACCATTTACCATTTAACTGCAAAAGAAGAATGTGTCCCTGGTATTTAATTATTTTGCTCACCTAACTACACAAATTGATATTTCAGCTGCAATGACACCAAACCCTCCTCTGTGTCAGCTGCGCTTCCATCTCCACTCTGCTCTTCTACATGCTCTCATTATTTATCTGATATTACTGTTATTAATCCACAGTAAGGAAAAAAGCTTTCATATTTTAGTTCTGACTAAGTGCAACTCAGTCGTGAGTGGTTGAAACAGTATTGTTAAAAAATGAGACAATTTCCTTTGTGCTCACATGGGATGGTGCAGCCTCATACTGGTGCTAATGGGAGCATCACTATAAGCTTCTGGACAGGAGAAGCATGTGGCAAATTGAAATAAATTGAAATGAACAATGATAGCCCAGATAAGTAAAACTCTTCCAACACAGGGTTGGAGGTAGAAAGACCTGAGGAAAGAAAGAAATATAGTGTGTGTCCTTTAATATGGGTTAGATTATTGACTGACTGCTGGAGACTAAGGGAGTACATTTTTATAAAATCACCTTCACCGTCTTGGTGTCAGAGGGACAATAATATGAATGTTACAAGAATGAGAATATTGTTGTATTTTGGATCAATGTGAGAGAGATCAGAAAATTCACTGATTAAGTTAAATATGCTCTTTATACTATGAAATGAAGTGCATAAACAAAACTATATAAGATCTCAGCTGGAGAGACATTTTTGATTATCTTTAATTACTCACACTCTTAAAAGGTAAGCAACTTGTGACTGCAGGACTTCTGAGGTTAACACCTGAATAAACTCTTTAATGAAAGATATCATTTGACATTCACACATTTTATTCTCCGCATTTGTTTAGTTTCTTTTCTTTACACCACTGCGTTGTCCTTTCATCTTCACATCTTCAGTCTTTTCTGTTGTGTGAGATGAATGTCAACACACATCCAACTCATCACATACCAAAGCTTGGTCAGGACTCTTTTGCACTGGCACCCCTTTAGTGTAATTTTCCATCTGAATAGTGAGAATATTGGGTTATTTAGATTCCTTTCTCGTCTTATTTGCAGCAACTGTGTTGCTTTGTGCTTTGATGATGTATTTAAATTCTTCATAGCTTTCCATTATAATTACATGTTCCTCCTGAAGTAGGCAACACACCATCGGTTCATTTTGTTGAGAAGAGTAAAATGACCATGAACAAGCTCCATTTTATAGGAGAGCTTGAAGCAGAAAGCCTGGTTTAACAACAAAGGTTGATATGTAGGGTTTGTGGAGTCTGTCCACACAAAGAAAGCTACGTTGATATTGTTTCCGAGGACACTTATCTGGCGTGTTTGTGGCCACAGGCCTCTGAGAGCTGAAACACCAATACACACATCCTTTCCCAAAATGCTTTATGCTGCAAAACACAACACCACGTAGAACTCTTTATTGCAGACATTTACGTGCAGATCGTCCACATCAAGCAACCATATTGTGCAAACAGTGAAGCAGAAGTTTGGTATACAGACGAATTATGAGGAGGAAGTGTGAAATGTAGAATATGATCGATGTGTAAATTTTTAATCCAGTTGAAAATATGATGTTCTGCTTTTTTATGAAGGTTTTTATTCTTTTAAATTTGCATTTTTAAAAATGTTTTAATGGATTATGTATGTATAAATGTATTACACAAATACATTTGTCTTTGATGAATTTCTCTACTGCCTTTTAAAATTGTATCTGTTTTGTGTTTGAAAAGTTGTATACATACAAACATTATCCTATTTTATATGTATACTGTACTGTCTTATGTATCATCTTATTTCTACCTACAAATTCCACACTTTTATGTTAGAAGACAGATTCAATGACAATCATTAAAAATAAAATAAAATCATGCTCAAGTCACATATTGTTATCAGTCCATTGAATGACCGTTATCAGCTGTCATTGGGACCCATAGATATGAGGCAGTGTGGCTCCACTCTCACGTCTGAGTTACAGACGCCATCTAGTGGCCATAGTAATTATGACATGGGGAACAAAAGATAGTAAAAGCAGCAGGAGATGACTGAGGCCGTTCACTTTAACATGCGTTGTACATTAAAAGATACTGTAGACATACAGCAATGTATAATATATCCTCTTGAATTAACCATGAAATGTCTTATATTAGCATAACTTTAAAGAAGATAACAGAAAGATGTGTTTATCAGTGCCTAAGAGGACTTTGTAGTGGCTGCAGTTCATTTCTAGCTCACATGTATCAGACAAAGAAATGTTCCAACCACATTCAGACTTGACTGAATAACATTTATTTTGAAAATGTTCATAAAATTGATTAAATGATTCATCCTCTTGTTTATCTTCTGTATTAAGATGGCTTACTGTTATTATTTTTATTATTATTATTTTTATTATTTTTATTTTGTTAGGATTTTATTTTATTTCATTTTGGTTTAGAAAAGAAAGAAGAGACTTAAATGAACCAGCTGTGGGGTAGAGACATCATGAAACAGGATTTATTGAACCAGCATAGAACAAAATAGGGATAAATAGTTTAATTAAAGCCTAATTAGATTCTTTTAAAATCATTTTGATCGGACAGAAATTAATTTTGCACTTAATACTAATACTAAATGTATACTTAATATTTAAATTAAATTAATATTAAATGAATAACTAATAATAATTAGATACATACCTGACAGGTGGATTCCGAATTAAATCTGACAAACGAAGGGGAAAAGTTTATTGACGTTTGTATTTATTTATTTTGAATTTACACATGTGGTATTGTTATTGTTATATATGGTGAATGTTATTTTCAAAAAAATATGAGGAAAAAAAATGAATAGTGAAAGAATACATTTTGTTTCTTACCTTTTCAATCAAAGCAGTTGACTTTTATATCATCTTATTTCAACCCACAACTTATATATAGTCTAAAATAGGAAAATGTGCAATAACATGTACACATTTCATTCATTATCTGGGTGGGCTGTACATATTGAATATAACCATGTACCATATGTATAAAGTAACTTGTCACTTTTTTACGCATATGGGTCAATGACGTATAAGGATTTACAACAACTCAATTCTAAATAATAAAAACAAGCATATCTAATGCAGTAGTTCAAACATTCAGAATGTTGTGTACCTGAAAATTCATATTACAATTTGAAAGTGATTTTAGTGGGTTTTTCAAGATTAATTGGCACTGGCCTTAAAAAAAAGTAATTTGGTGCGACCATGATTCATCTTGAAATGTCTTATATAAATAAAAGACCATCATTTACAAAGATTTTTAAAAAAAAATGCAAATACTTTGTTTCCAAACACTTTATATTACTGAACACTTGTAAAAAAAAAAGATGTGAAGCGTGTTAAGTATATTAATTTATTTCAAGATGAATCGTGGTCGCACCACATGACTTTTTTTAAGGCCAGTTCCAATTAATCTAGAAAAACCCACTAAAATCATTTAATTTCACATTTATAATATGAATCTTCAGGTACACAACATTCTGAATGTTTGAACTACTGCATTAGATATGCTTGTTTTTATTATTCTAAAATTGAGTTGTTCCAAATCCTTATACGTCATTGACCCGTATAATATTTATTCCATCACTCTACTGTGGAGGAGAAAATGATGTTAGAAGTGTACTGCTGGAGAAATTGCTGTTATTGTATTAATACTTTGATGATCATTAATCCAGCGTAGAAGTGTATTCAACTGATCAATTTTGCCTTTAAAAGAACGCAATGCACTCTTGACCTTATCTAAGAACTTTTATAAGTTGTAACCACATTGTTCTGTTTTCGGTAAGATGTCTTACATTTTGTTGAGATGAATGTGAAAGGAGAAGTGGAAGAAATTATCTGAAGTGATCGTGGAAGTGAATGCAAGAACAAGAAGCTGTACAAGACAGTTATGACACCAGATATGGAACTTTTATTGGTCATCTTGTAGGAAACAGGTGTCTGCAGAATGAGAAGTGTAACTGCACATTAGATGTTTGTGCTGACGGTTGTGTTGGGCCGAATCTGAAAGTATCAAATGTTTGTGTGAGCTGTTCAAATCGCATCCTACTTTATGCAGAGCTCAGTGAGTTTGTATGCCTAGTTAATTAAAGGCAGTTGAACCTCCTGAGGTAGAGCGGTCGTCCTCCAATTGGAAGATTGGCGGTTCGATTCCCGGCTCCTCCAGTCTACATGTCGATGTGTCCTTGGGCAAGACACTTAACCCCTAATTGCTCCCGTTGCTGTGCCAACGGTGTATGAATGCGTGTGAATGGTTAACTTCCTCCTGATGTGCAGGTTGGCACCCTGCGTGGTAGCTGCCTGCCATCAGTGTATGAATGTGTGTGAATGAGGTGAATGAGTTGTAGTGTAAAGCGCTTTGAGTGGTCGAAAAGACTAGAAAGGCGCTATATAAGTACAGTCCATTTACCATTTACCATTTAACTGCAAAAGAAGAATGTGTCCCTGGTATTTAATTATTTTGCTCACCTAACTACACAAATTGATATTTCAGCTGCAATGACACCAAACCCTCCTCTGTGTCAGCTGCGCTTCCATCTCCACTCTGCTCTTCTACATGCTCTCATTATTTATCTGATATTACTGTTATTAATCCACAGTAAGGAAAAAAGCTTTCATATTTTAGTTCTGACTAAGTGCAACTCAGTCGTGAGTGGTTGAAACAGTATTGTTAAAAAATGAGACAATTTCCTTTGTGCTCACATGGGATGGTGCAGCCTCATACTGGTGCTAATGGGAGCATCACTATAAGCTTCTGGACAGGAGAAGCATGTGGCAAATTGAAATAAATTGAAATGAACAATGATAGCCCAGATAAGTAAAACTCTTCCAACACAGGGTTGGAGGTAGAAAGACCTGAGGAAAGAAAGAAATATAGTGTGTGTCCTTTAATATGGGTTAGATTATTGACTGACTGCTGGAGACTAAGGGAGTACATTTATATAAAATCACCATCACCGTCTTGGTGTCAGAGGGTCAATAATATGAATGTTACAAGAATGAGAATATTGTTGTATTTTGGATCAATGTGAGAGAGATCAGAAAATTCACTGATTAAGTCAATAATGCTCTTTATACTATGAAATGAAGTGCATAAACAAAACTATATAAGATCTCAGCTGGAGAGACATTTTTGATTATCTTTAATTACTCACACTCTTAAAAGGTAAGCAACTTGAGACTGCAGGACTGCTGAGGTTAACAGCTGAATGAACTCTTTAATGAAAGATATCATTTGACATTCACACATTTTATTCTCCGCATTTGTTTAGTTTCTTTTCTTTACACCACTGCGTTGTCCTTTCATCTTCACATCTTCAGTCTTTTCTGTTGTGTGAGATGAATGTCAACACACATCCAACTCATCACATACCAAAGCTTGGTCAGGACTCTTTTGCACTGGCACCTGTTTAGTGTCATTGTCCATCTGAATAGTGAGAATATTGGGTTATTTAGATTCCTTTCTCGTCTTATTTTCAGCAACTGTGTTGCTTTGTGCTTTAATGATGTATTTAAATTCTTCATAGCTTTCCATTATAATTACATGTTCCTCCTGAAGTAGGCAACACACCATCGGTTCATTTTGTTGAGAAGAGTAAAATGACCATGAACAAGCTCCATTTTATAGGAGAGCTTGAAGCAGAAAGCCTGGTTTAACAACAAAGGTTGATATGTAGGGTTTGTGGAGTCTGTCCACACAAAGAAAGCTACGTTGATATTGTTTCCGAGGACACTTATCTGGCGTGTTTGTGGCCACAGGCCTCTGAGAGCTGAAACACCAATACACACATCCTTTCCCAAAATGCTTTATGCTGCAAAACACAACACCACGTAGAACTCTTTATTGCAGACATTTACGTGCAGATCGTCCACATCAAGCAACCATATTGTGCAAACAGTGAAGTAGAAGTTTGGTATACAGACGAATTATGAGGAGGAAGTGTGAAATGTAGAATATGATCGATGTGTACATTTTTAATCCAGTTGAAAATATGATGTTCTGCTTTTTTATGAAGGTTTTTATTCTTTTAAATTTGCATTTTTAAAAATGTTTTAATGGATTATGTATGTATAAATGTATTACACAAATACATTTGTCTTTGATGAATTTCTCTACTGCCTTTTAAAATTGTATCTGTTTTGTGTTTGAAAAGTTGTATACATACAAACATTATCCTATTTTATATGTATACTGTACTGTCTTATGTATCATCTTATTTCTACCTACAAATTCCACACTTTTATGTTAAAAGACAGATTCAATGACAATCATTAAAAATAAAATAAAATCATGCTCAAGTCACATATTGTTATCAGTCCATTGAATGACCGTTATCAGCTGTCATTGGGACCCATAGATATGAGGCAGTGTGGCTCCACTCTCACGTCTGAGTTACAGACGCCATCTAGTGGCCATAGTTATTATGACATGGGGAACAAAAGATAGTAAAAGCAGCAGGAGATGACTGAGGCCGTTCACTTTAACATGCGTTGTACATTAAAAGATACTGTAGACATACAGCAATGGATAATGTATCCTCTTGAATTAACCATGTAATGTCTTATATTAGCATAACTTTAAAGAAGATAACAGAAAGATGTGTTTATCAGTGCCTAAGAGGACTTTGTAGTGGCTGCAGTTCATTTCTAGCTCACATGTATCAGACAAAGAAATGTTCCAACCACATTCAGACTTGACTGAATAACATTTATTTTGAAAATGTTCATAAAATTGATTAAATGATTCATCCTCTTGTTTATCTTCTGTATAAAGATGGCTTACTGTTATTATTATTATTATTATTATTATTATTATTATTATTATTATTATTATTATTATTATTATTATTATTATTATTATTATTATCATTTTGTTAGGATTGTATTTCATTTTGGTTTAGAAAAGAAAGAAGAGAGTTAAATGAACCAGCTGTGGGGTAGAGACATCATGAAACAGGATTTATTGAACCAGCATAGAACAAAATAGGGATAAATAGTTTAATTATAGCCTAATTAGATTCTTTTAAAATCATTTTGATCGGACAGAAATTAATTTTGCACTTAATACTAATACTAAATGTATACTTAATATTTAAATTAAATTAATACTAAATGAATAACTAATAATAATTAGATACATACCTGACAGGTGGATTCCTAATTAAATCTGAAAAACGACAGGGAAAAGTTTATTGACGTTTGTATTTATTTATTTTGAATTTACACATGTGGTATTGTTATTGTTATATATGGTGAATGTTATTTTCAAAAAAATATGAGGAAAAAAAATGAATAGTGAAAGAATACATTTTGTTTCTTACCTTTTCATTCAAAGCAGTTGACTTTTATATCATCTTAATTCAACCCACAACTTATATATAGTCTAAAATAGGAAAATGTGCAATAACATGTACACATTTCATTCATTACTTGGGTGGGCTGTACATATTGAATATAACCATGTACCATATGTATAAAGTAACTTGTCACTTTTTTTACGCATATGGGTCAATGACGTATAAGGATTTACAACAACTCAATTCTAAATAATAAAAACAAGCATATCTAATGCAGTAGTTCAAACATTCACAATGTTGTGTACCTGACAATTCATATTACAATTTAAAAGTGATTTTAGTGGGTTTTTCAAGATTAATTGGCACTGGCCTTAAAAAAAAGTCATTTGGTGCGACCATGATTCATCTTGAAATGTCTTATATAAATAAAAGATCATCATTTACAAAGATTTTAAAAAAAATGCAAATACTTTGTTTCCAAACACTTTATATTACTGAACACTTGTTAAAAAAAAAAGATGTGAAGCGTGTTAAGTAAATTAATTTATTTCAAGATGAATCATGGTCACACCACATGACTTTTTTTAAGGCCAGTGCCAATTAATCTAGAAAAACCCACTAAAATCACTTAATTTCACATTTATAATATGAATCTTCAGGTACACAACATTCTGAATGTTTGAACTACTGCATTAGATATGCTTGTTTTTATTATTCTAAAATTGAGTTGTTCTAAATCCTTATACGTCATTGACCCATATAATATTTATTCCATCACTCTACTGTGGAGGAGAAAATGATGTTAGAAGTGTACTGCTGGAGAAATTGCTGTTATTGTATTAATACTTTGATGATCATTAATCCAGCGTAGAAGTGTATTCAACTGATCAATTTTGCCTTTAAAAGAACGCAATGCACTCTTGACCTTATCTAAGAACTTTTATAATTTGTAACCACATTGTTCTGTTTTCGGTAAGATGTCTTACATTTTGTTGAGATGAATGTGAAAGGAGAAGTGGAAGAAATTATCTGAAGTGACCGGGGTAGTTGAATGCAAGAACAAGAAGCTGTACAAGACAGTTATGACACCAGATATGGAACTTTTATTGGTCATCTTGTAGGAAACAGGTGTCTGCAGAATGAGAAGTGTAACTGCACACAAGATGTTAGTGCTGACGGTTGTGTTGGGCCGAATCTGAAAGTATCAAATGTTTGTGTGAGCTGTTCAAATCGCATCCTACTTTATGCAGAGCTCAGCGAGTTTGTATGCCTAGTTAATTAAAGGCAATTGAACCTCCTGAGGTAGAGCGGTCGTCCTCCAATTGGAAGATTGGCGGTTCGATTCCCGGCTCCTCCAGTCTACATGTCGATGTGTCCTTGGGCAAGACACTTAACCCCTAATTGCTCCCGTTGCTGTGCCAACGGTGTATGAATGCGTGTGAATGGTTAACTTCCTCCTGATGTGCAGGTTGGAACCCTGCGTGGTAGCTGCCTGCCATCAGTATATGAATGTGTGTGAATGAGGTGAATGAGTTGTAGTGTAAAGCGCTTTGAGTGGTCGAAAAGACTAGAAAGGCGCTATATAAGTACAGTCCATTTACCATTTACCATTTAACTGCAAAAGAAGAATGTGTCCCTGGTATTTAATTATTTTGCTCACCTAACTACACAAATTGATATTTCAGCTGCAATGACACCAAACCCTCCTCTGTGTCAGCTGCGCTTCCATCTCCACTCTGCTCTTCTACATGCTCTCATTATTTATCTGATATTACTGTTATTAATCCACAGTAAGGAAAAAAGCTTTCATATTTTAGTTCTGACTAAGTGCAACTCAGTCGTGAGTGGTTGAAACAGTATTGTTAAAAAATGAGACAATTTCCTTTGTGCTCACATGGGATGGTGCAGCCTCATACTGGTGCTGATGGGAGCATCACTATAAGCTTCTGGACAGGAGAAGCATGTGGCAAATTGAAATAAATTGAAATGAACAATGATAGCCCAGATAAGTAAAACTCTTCCAACACAGGGTTGGAGGTAGAAAGACCTGAGGAAAGAAAGAAATATAGTGTGTGTCCTTTAATATGGGTTAGATTATTGACTGACTGCTGGAGACTAAGGGAGTACATTTTTATAAAATCACCTTCACCGTCTTGGTGTCAGAGGGACAATAATATGAATGTTACAAGAATGAGAATATTGTTGTATTTTGGATCAATGTGAGAGAGATCAGAAAATTCACTGATTAAGTCAATAATGCTCTTTATACTATGAAATGAAATGCATGAAACAAAACTATATAAGATCTCAGCTGGAGAGACATTTTTGATTATCTTTAATTACTCACACTCTTAAAAGGTAAGCAACTTGAGACTGCAGGACTGCTGAGGTTAACACCTGAATAAACTCTTTAATGAAAGATGTCATTTGACATTCACACATTTTATTCTCCAGATTTGTTTAGTTTCTTTTCTTTACACCACTGCGTTGTCCTTTCATATTCACATCTTCAGTCTTTTCTGTTGTGTGAGATGAATGTCAACACACATCCAGCTCATCACATACCAAAGCCTGGTCAGGACCCTTTTGCACTGGAACCCATTTAGTGTCATTTTCCATCTGAATAGTGAGAATAGTGGTTTATTTAGATTCCTTTCTCGTCTTATTTGCAGCAACTGTGTTGCTTTGTGCTTTGATGATGTATTTACATTCTTCATAGCTTTCCATTATAATTACATGTTCCTCCTGAAGTAGGCAACACACCATCGGTTCATTTTGTTCAGAAGAGTAAAATGACCATGAACTAGCCCCATTTTATAGGAGAGCTTGAAGCAGAAAGCCTGGTTTAACAACAAAGGTTGATATGTAGGGTTTGTGGAGTCTGTCCACACAAAGAAAGCTATGTTGATATTGTTTCTGAGGACACTTATCTGGCTTGTTTGTGGCCACAGGCCTCTGAGAGCTGAAACACCAATACACACATCCTTTCCCAAAATGCTTTAAGCTGCAAAACACAACACCATGTAGAACTCTTTATTGCAGACATTTACGTGCAGATCGTCCACATAGAGCAACCACATTGTGGAAACAGTGAAGTAGAAGTTTGGTATACAGACGAATTATGAGGAGGAAGTGTGAAGTGTAGAATATGATCGATGTGTAAATTTTTAATCCAGTTTGAAAATATGATGTTCTGCTTTTTTATGAAGGTTTTTATTCTTTTAAATTTGCATTTTTAAAAATGTTTTAATGGATTATGTATGTATAAATGTATTACACAAATACATTTGTCTTTGATGAATTTCTCTACTGCCTTTTAAAATTGCATCGTTATTGTGTTTGAAAAGTTGTATACATACAAACATTATCCTATTTTATATGTATACTGTTCTGCCTTGTGTATCATCTTATTTCTACCTACAAATTCCACACTTTTATGTTACAATTCAGATTAAATGACAATCATTTAGAAAATAAATCAAACCACTCTTTATGCAGAAGTCACATATTGTTATCAGTCCATTAAATGACCGTTATCATCTGTCATTGGGACCCACAGATATGAGGCAGTGTGGCTCCACTCTCACGTCTGAGTTACAGGCGCCATCTAGTGGCCATAGTTATTATGACCCGGGGAACAAAAGATAGTAAACGCAGCAGGAGATGACTGAGGCCGTTCACTTTAACATGCGTTGTATTTTAAAAGATACTGTAGACATACAGCAATGTATAATATATCCTCTTGAATTAACCATGTAATGTCTTATATTACCATAACTTTAAAGAAGATAACAGAAAGATGTGTTTATCAGTGCCTAAGAGGACTTTGTAGTGGCTGCAGTTCATTTCTAGCTCACATGTAATAACTATCAGACAAAGAAATGTTCCAACTAACATTCAGACTTGACTGAATAACATTTATTTTGAAAATGTTCATAAAACTGATTAAATGATTCATCCTCTTGTTTATCTTCTGTATTAAGATGGCTTACTGTTATTATTATTATTATTATTATTATTATTATTATTATTATTATTATTATTATTATTATTATTTTTATTTTGTTAGAACGCAATGCACTCTTGACCTTATCTGTGACCTTATAAGCTGTAACCACATTGTTTTCGGTAAGATGTCTTACATTTTGTTGAGATGAAAGTGAAAGGAGAAGTGGAAGAGGTTATCTGAAGTGACCGCGGTAGTTGAATGCAAATAACAAGAAGCTGTACAAGACAGTTATGACACCAGATATGGAACTTTTATTGGTCATCTTGTAGGAAACAGGTGTCTGCAGAATGAGAAGTGTAACTGCACATGAGATGTTTGTGCTGACGGTTGTGTTGGGCCGAATCCGAAAGTATCAAATGTTTGTGTGAGCTGTTCATATCGCATCCTACTTTATGCAGAGCTCAGTGAGTTTGTATGCCTAGTTAATTAAAGGCAGTTGAACTGCAAAAGAAGAATGTGTCTCTGGTATTTAATTATTTTTCTCACCTAACTACACAAATTGATATTTTAGCTGCAATGACACCAAACCCTCCTTTGTGTCATCTGCGCTTCCATCTCCACTCTGCTCTTCTCTCATTATTTATCTGATATTACTGTTATTAATCCACAGTGAGGCAAAAGGCTTTCATATTTTAGTTCTGACTAAGTGCAACTCAGTCATGAGTGGTTGAAACAGTATTGTTAAAAAATGAGGCAAGTTTCTCTGTGCTCACATAGGATTGTGCAGCCTCAGTACTGGTGCTGATGGGAGCATCACTATAGGCTTCTGGACAGGAGAAGAACAATGATAGCCCAGATAAGTAAAAATATTCCATCACAGGGTTGGAGGTAGAAAGACCTGAGGAAAGAACTAAATATGTGTGTCCTATGGGTTAGATTAATGCCTGACTGCTGGAGACTAAGAGAGTACATTTATATAAAATCACCGGTCTTGGTGTCAGAGGGACAATAATATGAATGTTACAAGAATGAGAATATTGTTGTATTTTGGAGCAATGTGAGAGAGATCAGAGAATTCACTGATTAAGTTAATAATGGTCTTTATACTATGAAATGAAATGCATTAAAGAGAACTATATAAGATCTCGGCTGGAGAGACATTTTTGATTATCTTTAATTACTCACACTCTTAACAGTGAAGCAACTTGTGACTGCAGGACTTCTGAGGTTAACAGCTGAATAAACTCTTTTATAAAAGATATAATTTGATATTCACACATTTTATTCTCCGGATTTGTTTAGTTTCTTTTCTTTACACCACTGCGTTGTCCTTTCATATTCACATCTTCAGTCTTTTCTGTTGTGTGAGATGAATGTCAACACACATCCAACTCATCACATACCAAAGCTTGGTCAGGACTGTTTTGCACTGGTACCCATTTAGTGTCGTTTTCCATCTGAATAGTGAGAATAGTGGTTTATTTAGATTCCTTTCTCGTCTTATTTGCAGCAACTGTGTTGCTTTGTGCTTTGATGATGTATTTAAATTCTTCATAGCTTTCCATTATAATGACATGTTCCTCCTGAAGTAGGCAACACACCATTGGTTCATTTTGTTCAGAAGAGTAAAATGACCATGAACAAGCTCCATTTTATAGGAGAGCTTGAAGCAGAAAGCCTGGTTTAACAACAAAGGTTGATATTTAGGGTTTGTGGAGTATGTCCACACAAAGAAAGCCTTGGTATGTTGATATTGTTTCTGAGGACACTTATCTGGTGTGTTTGTGGCCACAGGCCTCTGACAGCTGAAACACCAATACACACATCCTTTCCCAAAATGCTTTAAAATGAAAAACACAACACCACGTAGAACTCTTTATTGCAGAAGTCTACGTGCAGATCGTCCACATAGAGCAACCACATTGTGGAAACAGTGAAGCAGAAGTTTGGTATACAGACGAATTATGAGGAGGAAGTGTGAAGGGTCAGAATATGATCGATGTGTACATTTTTAATCCAGTTTGAAACTATGATGTTCTGCTTTTTTATGAAGGTTTTTATTCTTTTAAATTTGCATTTTTAAAAATGTTTTAATGGATTATGTATGTATAACATGTATTACACAAATATATTTGTCTTTGATGAATTTCTCTACTGCCTTTTAAAATTGCATCTTTATTATGTTTGAAAAGTTTTATACATACAAACATTATCCTATTTTGTATGTATACTGTACTGTCTTGTGTATCATCTTATTTCTACCTACAAATTCCACACTTTTATGTTAAAAAACAGATTCAATGACAATCATTAAAAATAAAATAAAATCATGCTCAAGTCACATATTGTTATCAGCCCATGAAATGACCGTTATCAGCTGTCATTGGGACCCATAGATATGAAGCAGTGTGGCTCCACTCTCACTTCTGAGTTACAGACGCCATCTAGTGGCCATAGTTATTATGACCTGGGGAACAAAAGATATAAAAGCAGCAGGAGATGACTGAGGCCGTTCACTTTAACATGCGTTGTACATTAAAATATACTGTTTTGAGATACAGCAATGTATATACTATCCTCTTGAATTAATCATGTAATTTGCATATACAAATATGTGTTTATCAGTGCCTAAGAGGACTTTGTAGTGGCTGCAGTTCATTTCTAGCTCACATGTAATAACTATCAGACAAAGAAATGTTCCAACTAACATTCAGACTTCATATAACATAACAGTTATTTTGAAAATGTTCATAAAATTGATCAAATGATTCATCATTTCGTTCACCTTCTGTATTAAGTGGTTTATTATTATTATTATTATTATTATTATTATTATTATTATTATTATTATTATTATTATTATTATTATTATTATTATCATTATTATTATTATTATTATTATTATTATTATTATTATCATTATTATTATTATTATTATTATTAATAATATTATTATTATCATCATTATTATTATCATTATTATTATTATCATTATTATTATCATTATTAAATTTTTTTTGGCAATAAAGAGAAGAGGATTGCTGTCAGTAAACATTTCGAGTCACTCTCTCTAAAAGCTAGCGACCAAGTCCGAAACCTTGGCGTGCTGATAGACTCAGATCTGAGCTTCAGCAGTCATATCAAATCAATCACCAAAACAGCCTTCTATCAGCTTAAGAACATATCCAGAGTGAAGGGTTTTATGTCTCAAACAGACCAGGAGAAGTTGATTCATGCTTTCATCTCCAGTAGACTCGACTACTGTAACGGTCTTCTGACTGGACTCCCACAAAAAAGCATTAAACAACTGCAGCTCATTCAGAACGCTGCAGCTCGAGTTTTAACCAGAACAAAGAGATCAGAGCACATTACTCCAGTTCTAAAGTCTTTACACTGGCTCCCAGTCAGATATAGAATAGATGTTAAAGTTCTGCTACTTGTCTACAAATCACTGAATGGTTTAGGTCCAGAATACATGAATGACATGTTAGTAGAATATAAACCCAGTAGAGCTCTGAGATCTACTGACTCAGGTCAGATAGTGGAGCCCAGAGTTCAGACTAAACATTGTGAAGCAGCTTTTAGCTGTTATGCTGCACACAACTGGAACAAGCTACCGGCAGAACTGAAATCAGCCCCAACTGTGAATATTTTTAAATCCAGGTTAAAAACACTTCTTTTCTCCTGTGCTTATGATTGAGCTCTTTATTTCAAAGCACTTTAAATTTTAATCTTTCATTTGCACTCTATGTCCTTTTAATGATTTTAAAGCAAATCGTTATTTTATGCTGCAACCTTATATTTAATGCTCTATTATAGTATTTTATTTCTCTCTCTTTCTATGTTTCTGTACTTTGTCTTTATTATTAGTGTGTGTGTGGCGGGGGGGGGGGGGGGGGGGTAATGTATGTGTTGGATGATTGGGTTTTATTTTTATTTCTCAAATTCCATGTTTTTTCAATTTTTTCTGTTAAATGTTTCTTTTATGTAAAGCACATTGAGTTGCCACTGTGTATGAAATGCGCTATATAAATAAAACTGCCTTGCCTTGCCTTGCCTTGCCTATTATTATTATTATTATTATTATTATTATTATTATTATTATTATTATTATTTTGTCAGGATTTTATTTTATATCATTTTGGTTTAGAAAAGAAAGAAGAAAGTTAAATGAACCAGCTGTGGGGTAGAGACATCATGAAATAGGATTTATTGAACCGACATAGAACAAAATAGGGATAAATAGTTTAATTATAGCCTAATTAGATGAGGAGAAAAAAACATTTGAATCAAACAGAAATACATTTTACCAAATGTTTTTCTTATACAAAAATTATGTATGCATACAATGTTTTACACAAATAAAATTGCCTTTGATTGATGAGTTTCTGTACTTCCTTTTTTAACTGCATCGTTATTGTGTTTGAAAAGTTTTATACATACAAACATTATCCTATTTTTTATGTATACTGTACTACCTTGTGTATCATCTTATTTCTACCTACAAATTCCACACTTTATGTTACAAGACAGATTCAATGACAATCATTAAAAATAAAATAAAATCATGCTGAAGTCACATACTGTTATCAGTCCATGAAATGACTGTTATCAGCTGTCATTGGGACCCATAGATATGAGGCAGTGTGGCTCCACTCTCACTTCTGAGTTACAGACGCCATCTAGTGGCCATTGTAATTATGACCTGGGGAACAAAAGATAGTAAAAGCAGCAGGAGATGACTGAGGCCACCGTTGACCTCAACATGCGTTGTACATTGAAATATACAGTTTTTGACATACAGCAATGCATAATATATCCTCTTGAATTAATCATGTAATTTGCATATATAAATATGTGTTTATCAGTGCCTAAGAGGACTTTGTAGTGGCTGCAGTTCATTTCTAGCTCACATGTAATAACTATCAGACAAAGAAATGTTCCAACCACATTCAGACTTCACTAAATAACAGATTTATTTGAAGAAATATTCATTAAAATTATTAAATGTTTCATCCTCTCGTTTACCTTCTGTATAAAGGTGGCTTCCATGCAGTTGCCTTAAATTGAGAAACAGATTGAACCTGGTTCAAAAAGATGTTGGTGAGTCAGAACCAAAATGTATTAACAAAATGTACTTTTATGTAACTAAACTCAATAATGTCAATAAAATGTTGTAATGCAGATTTTAGTTTCAGTTATTTGACCTCAGTGTGTGTGTGTGTGTGTGTTTGTGTGTGTGTGTGTGTGTGTGTGCGCGTGTGTGTTTCTTTTTTAAGGTTCCAGCAACTTCAGGTGTCTTAAAAACTACATTAATTGGCCACATGGGGGTGCTATAATAAAAGCTTTTGAATCAACTATGATTTCTCTAAATTCACAGAACATTAGAAATAGTTTTTCTTCCTTTATGTTACATTATAAATGACAACTGCGTTTAATACAAATGTATAAACCTGCAAAACAAATTTTAAAAAAGAGATTAAAAAAATATAAAGTGAGAAATACATGATTATATACTTTAAGTATTTGGCAACATTTTGTTCGATTTGGTCTTCTTCAGGGATTTTCTTCTTTTTTTTCTTGTGGTGGTCTAACACACTGTGCGTTCTGGGTAGCAACATGTTACTTGACCTAATATTTTTATCACAATCCCATTAATAATGTGTTATATTACTTCCTTATTGCTAAACGTAATATGCATCTGTATACTGCCCTCAACACTAGTAGCTCAAACCTCGACTCATCCAGTCTGTGTGTCAAAGTGTCGATTGATCTCAACATTGTTCCTGATGGTATATCAGCACCTTGTACAGTAACTTTTGACAATCGTGTGTGAATGTGTGTGAATGTGTGAGTGAGCAACAGAAAAAACATTGTAAAGCACTTTTGATAAACACACTGTAATATAAATGCTGTTGTTCAACCTGCTCAGCTCTAACCACAGTTGCAGAACACTTTAAATGGTTTCACTTTGCAGAGACATCACCAAAACCACAGAATACCTCTATGGTGAGCCTAGCAGCTCCGATATATGTGATTCTTCACACGTATACAACACGTTCACATCACGTATACAACACGTTCACATCACGTATACAACATGTTCACATCACATAGTTAACACTTTGACATCACATTGGTAACTTATTTATGAAACCTCTTTTACTTTGCTCCAATATTTTTTTCATTTACTGCAGATTGACACGAGAATCAAAACAATTTATCTTTTCATGTTGGGAACAAATAAAACATGCAAACATTTTAAAACAGGTTTTAATACAATCTTGTTCACCTTATGCACAGCTGGAACAACGTGGATACCTTCATTTATCTTTTACATATTTTGATGAAACTATAAATTAGAACTTAAACAAATTTTACATGGATCAAATGTATCTACATACTATGTGCAGACCCAGATCAAATAAATGGACTACACTAGGCAGACTATATGTTTTGGCCCCCCTCCGTCGATTAATTTATGAATTGAAATCTGAAACTTACCAAAGTTACTAATAAGAAGTTAATTCACATTTTACATAGTGTAGTCTTTGGTTACAAGTTGGTTCTTTGTATGCCAAAATAAGTCATGTGTCGTATATTAAACAGAATATTTAAAATATATATATTTATACGTTATTACACAGCTCTATTAAATGCTGTTTTATGATTGGTCAGTCGCAGAGGTGGAAAGAGTACTGCAATAATCTATTAAAGTACTTATATAGCGCCTTTCTAGTTTTTTCGACCACTCAAAGCGCTTTACACTACAACTCATTCACCCCATTCACACACTGATGGCAGGTAGCTACAACGCAGGGTGCCAACCTGCACACCAGGAGAAAGCTAACCATTTACACACATTAATACACCGTTGGCACAGCAAAGGACACATCGACACGTGGACTGGAGGAGCCGGGAATCGAACCGCCAATCGAAGGACGACCGCTCTACCTCCTGAGCCACAGCCGCCCCCCAGTGAAAGTACTGGTCTAAAAATGTACTCAAGTAAAAGTCAAAAGTAGCTTGTTAAAAATGTACTTTGGGTTGCTGTTATTGACACTCCAGGTTTGTTTGACAGTTCAAGATATTTCCCAGAGCATTGCTTATGCTTCTCCTTGACCTCATATCTTCCTGGTTGACATCAGACTGGACAGATTAACAAATGAAGAACAACAGACAGTGCAGATGATTCAGGGACTCTTTGGTGAGGAAGCCAATGAATACAGCATGGTTCTCTTTACCCATGGTGACCGGCTCAAAGGGAAACCTATCGAGGAGTTCTTGAAGGAAAGTGAAGATCTGGAGGAATTTGTGGATAAATGCAATGGTCAGTACGATGTGTTCAATAAGGAGGTGGAGGATCGATAAAATCAGAAAAATAAGTGAAAAGAATGGAGGAAGCTACTACACCACTGAAATGTTCCAAAAAGCAGAGAGCGATTGAAGAGAAGAAACAACGAATCCTGAAAGACAAAGAAGACCAAAACCACAAAGAGGAGGAGGAACTGAGGAAGGAAATATAAGAAAATTGAGAGGGCTGATAGAGACAGGGAGAATAAGTTGAGGGAAGCTTGTGAAAGAGAAATAAGGGAGGACATAGAAGAACTGAAAAAAGAAAAGGAAGAGCAGGCCAGACAAGAAGCTGAGAAAAGCCTCTCATTAATCTATTGGATAGGTGTAGACAATGCTACATTTGTTACATAACTTATTGCCTTTTCTAGACAGCTGTAACACAAGCGGTTTCACTGCTGAAGTGCAATGATATAGTTTTAATATATGTGAATGACTTGGATTCATGTGTGTTGAAAATTGATTTTTACATACTGATGATTCAGCCATTTTGGCTTTGCATAAGAATGAAAACTTAAAGTTATAAAAACACACCAGTATTCAGTGGCGTGCACAGATAGACACTAGGTGGTGCTATAGTACCTGCCCTTTGCCCTCTGGACCAAGCAAGTACCCTTTTGAACTTTTTTTTTTTTCTTTAACAGTGTACTGTATGTGGCCCATGTTGACATGATCATCTATAAATGCTCTACGATTAAAAGCGTGTGATAATAATGCCCCAATTTTGCTACCAGTACACTGATCTATCATTGTAGCTGCCTAATTTGCTAAAAACCTCCATGTGTGTATATTCCAGAGAAATAAGACAACAGTGATTGACTGATCAGTGCTATAGTCCAATTGAAAGGTCAAGTAATTTTATTGACATATATAAATATGCAATTACATTCAACATGAGCCTGTAATGTTTTTTTTGTGTCTCACACTGCTATATTAAGGCAGCTGGCAGTTCCACATGCTGCACAAAGTGCCCTTATTTTTCACTGAGCACCTGCCCCCCAAAATGTCTGTGATAGCCACTGCCAGTATTACTGGTGGTAGCAGCGGGTGTGATTAATTACTACAGCCAGCACTGCTTCTTTGCAGCTGTTTAAAATGCATCAAACAAACTTACATGTTTCTAATGAGAAAGTCAGTCAATAATTGGCCTTTTTGTCATCATGCCATGAAAATCAGATTTCATACTAAAGTAACTTGAGTGTCAGACATCACCAGGCTGAAGCCTTAAAGAAAACTGATGTATTACACTTAATTTACCACGATTACATTCTTGTTTCTGCACTGCACCTCTTTAGAGATCAGAATTGATCTGTGTGGATGAGACTGTGCTGCCTTATCTTTCTCTTTCCATCAGAAGTTTCTGCAGCAGCACTTTCTTTCTCTCTTCAGCTATATTGACTTGTTATGCTAATGACCTCTTAGTTTGCTCTTTATTTTTTCAATACAAACTGTTAATTTAACATTTGTATTTTTGGGGTTTGAGGCTGAGGGTCAATTGTACAGGAAAGAGTTATATGTGGAAAAAATTAATTCAATGGAGAAAATTAAACAAGACATTTGCAAAGAAATTGTACCAGTGTGCACACAGAGGTGCATTTCAGGTGCTTGCAGTAAGACAGCTTCGCTCTCTAAAGGGTTTTGTTTTGTTTTTCTGTTCACAGCCCTTCCGGGGCGCCGTATAATTTAGAAGAACTGCTGTCATTTCTTGTAAATGCTGATGGGGGGGGGGGGGTTACATCTCTCACAGTGAATAAGAAAAGAATATTCAGCCAAGCTATAGTATGAATTGTATTTTATATTATATATTTTATTTTATATGTAGTAAACTAAATATTTATTTGAACATTATATTTATTACATTTGTTAATGTAATATCTATTATTTGAATATGTTATATTTTATCAGATTTCTTATTTGAATATTTGTTTACATTTTATATTTCTTATATTCAATAAATACAGTTTATTGGGAGGATTGTAGCGGGAACACTGGTGTATCAGGTGTGATTGTGTGGTAAATGAAATAAATGGTTTACATGGCAGCTGGCTCATGGGTCAGGACCGGCACTGGTGGTTTGTGATATATTGTCACTGACACACACTGTTGCAACAAAGGACGTTAATAATAATAATGATGAGAGAACAGACCAGCGGAGTAAGGGGACTTAACTATCCACACTGTAAAGTCTGTCACTGCTATAATAAAAGCTTTTGAATCCCTCTAAATTCACTAACATGCCACCATTAGAAAGTTTAACTCACACATTATATTTAAGACAAAACATGTATTTGGTATTAAAGAAAATAATACCCACTTCTTTACAAAAAAGTACATTTCTGTGTTCCTTCACGGGACATTATAAATGACTACTGTGTTTGATACACATGTATAATCCTGCAAAACCAATTTTAAAAAGGTGTAAAAAATAAATAAATAAAGAAGGTATAATAATAAATGTTGTTAATATTTATTTTTTGCAAACAATAAAGATTACTGTTTGTATTTTCTGGGGTTTGTTGTCTTTTACAGCAGAATCTCCAATGCACAAACATTTCTCCTTTTTAACAGAAAATAAGAGTAATACCTTATATGGTTATATTGTATTTTACTACTACTACCATTCACAAATGAATTTAATACACGCAGCTACTTGTGCTGTACATCTGTCCAATATTTTTTTCTGAAAAGAAGATCTACTTGCAAACAAATGTTGCATCTGTTTTTGTTGAATAAAACAGTGATTTTACTATCTCAGATTGAATAATTTTAGAGGCCTGGAGAGGTAAAAATGTTTTTAAAAAAGCAATAAAAAAGAAATATGTGAATAGTAAAACAAAATCTACAACTTTGTGCGGCAGAAACAGTTTTTTCTTCTTTCATAACCTTCTATCTATTCTGACTCTTAGTCACTCCCACTCTCTCAAGTACCTCCTTCCCTCTGAAATATGATAAACTCCACTTTATATTAATGTTAACAGTGTTTGGGTGTGGTTTGTTGTAAGAAGGAGCACAGACAGACTTACTTCGCCTCATTCAGCAGCATCTACTCAATCATGGGGAACGCATTTGGAAACTTTGGTGAGTCCATATACAACTGTACTTACAATATTAATACTTGGGTAAACTGAAATGTTGAAATATATTGATTAATGTGAGTAATGGGTTATTGGTGACATTGGGGTTCTTTATATTTTAAGTTAAATATGTATATTAGCCTTTGTGAGGGAAGATTATAGACATCACTGAAAAACAAAAAAAAAACAAAGATAAAAGCCTGAATTCACCAAAGAAAGTTTTAAGACGAAATGCTACAAATTAAAACACTTCGAATTGAGGTTGGGATTAATTAATTACTCAAATTAGTTAATTAAAGTTGCTAACAAACAATCAAACTGCTTCAAGTAAATGAAGGTCCCAATGCTTCAGTGATAAGGACAAAAAAATTGCAGACCTGAAGCGATGTGTTGAACTGAAAACAGTTCATTCAGTCTGCATTATTATCTTCCCTCGGTTTCCCCTACACATTGCACTTGACTATTATGTTGTTGTCCTTTTCTTTGATAAACTCAATGTTGTGTGAGTAAACCCATTTCTGTGTACTCTGCATCTGATTCTGCAACAGTCTTATTCAGAGAGTTAGGATATTACTTTGTAAAAAGCTATGTGTAGGCTACCTGTACTGCGATATTTTTGTAGCGCTCAGCACTAGTGTTAGCTCGATCCTAAACTCATCCAGTCCGTGTATCGAAGTCAGTGGTGTGCACAAGGGCAGTCGCCCCCCCTCGTGGCCCAATTGTTGAAAGACGTGCGCTAAAGTGCCCTCTTCGGTGGCGAGAACGCGCTGTATGTGCCCTTTTTTTCTTTTCGCCCCTGCCCTTCAAAAAGTCTGTGCACTCCACTGGTAGATGTGTCCTCACTGAACATAACATTACTCCTGATTAGGGATGCAACGGTACTCTGTAAAATATTGAACCGTTCTGCACGGAACAATACACCCTTATGGACCGCGGGTTTTCGGTTTTGCAATTCATTTTGAATTTGAAATGTGTGTGTGTGTGCCTGTCCAGGCAGGTGAAAAGCCCTCCCCGCGAGTTAATGTCCAATCACTGTTGTGCCTCCACCCACTCACCCCCTCCCACACTGTTGTAACTGGAGCCGGGTTCAAAGTGCAGTTTACAGAGAAGCGGAAAAAATAAAACAAAGAGGCATGGCCAACACTAGCCGAGGAGTTGAGAGACAAAAGTTTGAAGAAGCACCGGCTTCATTCAAATCTCCGGTGTGGGCTAATTTCGTTTTGAATACAACGACGAGGGAGTGAAAACTGTTGACAGAAATTTTACTGTCTGCAAACGCAGACATCCCAACTCTCCTTGAAGTTTCCGGGAGTCTCCCGCACATTGATAGCGGCTCCTTTACGCCTGCAAATGAGATACAATCTCCCGGAATCAAGCATGAGTGCGCTGTAGAGAGCGACTACGTGTGTGTGTTTGTGTGACTATCAATGCAGCGCATGTGAGCAAAGTGTCCTGATAGCTGTGTGTTGCTGCTTATTAGACCAATCACACCCCTCCTTCCCCGACACCCAGTGTTTACATTTTTTGTACATATTTTCATACTACTGTATAGTGTATAGACGTAATCAAGGAATAAGAGGTAGTTTCCCAGTTGAAAGTGTTGTGTTTGTGTTCAGTATTCAGTACACCAGTGATACTGGAATGTGTTTACTGCGAAATGCAGTTTTTGCTGACAACTGCAGAACAGTTTTCATTGTTTCACTTTGCAGAGGCGTTCACACAGAGACGTTTCTAAAACCACAGAACATCTCTGTGGTGAGTCTAGCAGCTCCGATATACGTGATTCTTCACACGTACACAACATGTTCACATCACGTAGACAAGATGTTAACCTCACATAGACAACACATTGACAGCAAGTTGATCATTAATTTATGAAATATTTTGTCTCACTATTTTTCCATTTACGGCAGATTGACGTGAGAATAAAAACACAATTTCTCTTTTTATGTTGGGTTTTAGTCACTTTATGTACAGCTGGAACAGCGTAATGAAACAATAAACTAGAACTAAATCTTTTAATTGTTTATTATTTATTAAAAAGTCTGCTTGTTTTGCTTGTCGGAAGCTTTTTAAGAAGGATATTTCTGTTATAGCCACATTTATATAAAAAAGCATGAATGTAAAGACGAAGTATCCTTTTAGTAAGCAGGATAAAAGTAGACTTTGTAAAACACATTTAAATATCAATATGTGTAGCTAGATATTGTCAAATTGAACATGGAGAAACAGCATTTAGTTATTGTGCAGCAGAGAGCTGCATGGGACATATTGGACTGTAAGCTTTGAATACTGCTCTAGAAAATTAAGAGCAATAAAAGCAGCTTCAACACCATATTCCTTCATTATGGCATTTTGTGTTACCTGGAAAATACAAAAACATACATGGAGGGTGTTTTGGGTTAAATTTGGATTTGTTAAAAAAATCATCATGCACACATCTCCGTGCAGGTCGTCCACAGAGCTCCAAAATGTGCGATTCTTAACGCGTCCTTTCAACTTGCAACACTTTTTTATTTTAATTTACTGTAGATTTTTTTTATGCTGTTCACTTTATTTACAGCTGGAACAGCGTAGATACCTTCACACACACACACACACACACACACACACACACACACACAAATATATATATATATATATATATATATATATATATACAATATATATTATTTACCAAATGAAACCATACATGAAACTAAGGTTACATGCAAGGCATATGAAAATGCATTTCAATTAAGTAGAAAACTCCTTTACATCATAAACCAGATTATCAACAAAGGAGAAATATCAATAGTGCAAACAATGTAAAATGAGGAGCACATGTCTAGCCTAGCTAGTACATACACGTTTACATAGCTAATGTAGCAAATTCACTGTAACTAATTTACTGTTACTGAAACTCCAGCAGATACAGATTAACATCTACATTAGCTGTGGCACTTAAATAAAGCAGTTTAAACATAAATACTCACATTAGTCAGGTACACACACTTCCCCAAACAGAAGAAATAATCCTAAAGGCGGTCTTCATAGACTTAATCTCCCTCTCCCAAATTCCATCGAAATGAGGTGCGCTTGGTGGGTTAAAGCATAATCTAATCTTCTGCTTAGCCAACTGAACCTTCAGGCTCGGTGCCATCTTGGCAAAGGCGTCCTGCAGCTCATTATCTCCTCCAACACAATTGGTGCCATTATCGCATAGAAGCTCAAACGTACCACGACGTGAGATGAAGCGTCTCAGGGACATGAGGAAGACGTCAGAGTTCAAACTCTCCAAGAGGTCAAGATGATCGTAGCGCATAGTCATGCACTTGTATAAAATCCCCCATCTCTTCTCATTCTGGCGCCCTACCTTAATGTGGAATGGGCCCAAAGCAGTCTACTCCTCCAGATAATCTGGAGCAAGAGAACTCAAGCGACTTTCAGATCGAAAGAGGTCGGTTGAACTTGAGAGCTTTGATCTCATCTGGGAATGAGTCCAACTGGGCTTGGACGAGGAGGGCCTTCTCCGCGTTCAGGTAGTCAGATGCATCATCACAGGTCATTTAAAGTGACCAATAAATAGACTGCATGTTTTTGGTTTGTGGGATGAAGCCCAGTACTCAGAGAAAACCCACAGAGGAACGAGGAGAACATACAAACTCCACACATAAGGGCTCCAGCCGGTTCAAAAACAGAACCCTCTTGTTGTGAGGCGACAGTGTTAACCACTGCATGCTAACTCTCTTATGTTTTTCTGAAATTCACTAGAAGAAATAGGTGAGACAAGACTGTAGAATAGGGGGTTCAAAGGAGGTGTACTATCATGATGGGCATCAATCAGGACGCAAGGAAAGCAAGAACATTAAATTTGACTTCACTCTCAAGAGATTTATTTCAATAATCAGGTTTGCCACCCTGTCAGAAGGTGTGAGTGTGAGTGAAAAGGAGGGCTGTCTCTAAATAAGGCTAGAGTGTACAAGTGAATTCAATCAAGATAATCAGGAGTGACAGAGGGTGAAACCACCAACCAATCAGTAAGAAGGAAAGGAGAAGACAGGAAGTGAAGTGAAGAAAAGGAAGTGGAATAAATAAAAGAAAAATAGTGAATCTTTACTACAAAGACCCTTAGCAATGGGTTTTTGCACCAAGTTTGTGCAGCTTCTGTATTGTGGAATTTTGTTTTTCGTCATGGAAGAGCTAAGATATCCATTAAAATGAGGACCATGTGTTTAGTCTTCGCTTGTGCATTCACATCCTTTTTTTTTAAATGTATTTATTTATTTAAAGGTTTAATGATCAGGGACAATGCACATGAATACAACATTTTAACAAATGTAAACATGCCAGAATTAGCCAAAAGGCTATTTTACATCTGTTGTCCCTGGACTGATGTTAAGTAGTCACCCTATGGAGTTTATTCCCTATCTTAATTCAAGAGCATATTCAATGGATTTGAGAGCAGTATTTAGGCTGAGGTGATGTTCATTAAAATAGCTATATTGTATTATAATAATAATATTTATTAAATGATATTTTATTCCAACAGTGGTCAAAAAAATGAAAGAAACCACATTTAACAACTCCAAAACAGAAATAATACTGTTCAATCCCCCAAATACAAAAAATCCCATCAGTCTTGGTCCCCTGTCCACGAACATCAAGCCCACTGCCAGCAATTTTGGAGTCCTGTTTGACCCAGAATTATGTTTCATTCCTCACATCACAAAAACTGTCCAGTCCTGTTATTTACAATTAAGAATAATCTCCAAACAAGCCGATGCTCACCCACTCTGACCTGGAAAAAATCATTAATGCCTTCATTTTTTCCCGTTTAGATTATTGCAACTCTCTCCTTTCCGGTTTACCTCAAAAATGTCTCTCTCGCCTCCAACTAGTTCAGAACGCAGCAGCTAGGCCTCTTACTGGTTTTAACAGATGACATCACATCATCCCAATCCTCGCTTCTCTTCACTGGCTCCCTGTTCATTTTAGAATTGATTTTAAGATTTTACTGATCACTTTTAAAGCACGTCTGGGTCTAGCTCCAAGCTATATTACGGACATGTTGACTCCGTATGAGCCGGCCCGCAGCCTTAGATCCTCGGGTGGGGCCTGCCTGAGGAAATAAGGCTGACACATTCAGTATCTTCTTTTAAATCATTACTAAAAACTCACTTTTACAGATTAGCTTTTATGTGATGTTGTCTTTTTTTTTTTTGCATATTACTACTGTCTTTTATTTAATCTTATGTTTACTTTGTCTTATATGTTTTATATATTTTTATATATTGTATATGCCAGTCTTGTTACCTCTCTCTGTGTTGTCTGTCTTGCTTTGTATTTTACTGCTTCTTGCCTGTCTGTCAAAGCACTTTGTGAAACTTTGTTTTTTAAAGGTGCTATATAAATAAAGTTTATTATTATTATTATTATTATTATTATTATTATTTATTACAGCACCGGAGGTAAGGAGTGGATAAACCCGGTTGAAAAGTGCCAGCCCGTATGCGACGCTCCTCGAAGAGCAGCGAACGCACCCGTTTACAATTTTGATTCGAGAGCAGAGCAGAGATCCGCAAGCACAAACTCCCTGAGCGCGAGAGGAAGAACTCGAGTGTGAGCGCAGGAAATCTGCGCGAGCAGCGATGTAACCGAGTGCGGGGACACAGTGCGAGCAAGCGCACAGCAAATTTGAGCACGAGAGCAGAGTTTTGAGAGTAAATATCACAAAATCTGAGCATAAAATCAATAAATACTGCTCACAAATCCATTTAATATGCTCTTGAATTAAGATAGGGAATAAACTCCATATCACCCTAAAAGAATATGAAAAAATTTAGTTTTAAGCATACAAGTAATACATTAACAAATAAGAAGACTAAATCTCAATATAGGCAGAAAACAATGAAAAAATCCATACATACACACGCAAGCTAACAAAGACAGCAGACAGTTTCTACAGACAAAAACAACATTAAGCAGCAACACCAACATCAACAAAATTGATTACACGAGACACAATAACAAACTAGCAGGCCACAAGCAAGCAGGACATAGACAATAGTTACATTATAAAAAGCCATGCACAAAAAGCAACAATAATGCTAGACAATTAATAAACTGACAGACAACATGACGGATGGCATCAGAAAGCACCGACAGGCAGAGCAGCAAACGTGGAGGAAAATTAAGCAGTAAAATTTAATGTTGACAACTTTGACCACTAATTATATATATATTCATGTTAATAACAGGACAACTATAAGGACTAGCAGCCAACAATCACTTTATTTTTATTCAATTCATTCAACCTTCAATGATACAATACTAATCATTAAATAATTGTGTGGATAGTAATAAAATCAACAAGGTGTTGAAAAATAAGCATCAGCGCTGGTCTACAGTGAAAAAAATACACTGCAGACCTGAATACTGCAGCACTAGTGATCCACTGGTATGCATGTTAGACATTTTCCTAATATTACTTTAAGTCTGGATGAGAATTCAGTGAGCACTTGCAGAGAGCTCTTTATTTGCTCTGTCTGAGATCAACCTGAGATGCATGAATTGTAGAGGCTGGGATGAGAGTAGATTTAGTTCATAAAGAGACCTCTCTGATTTATCTGCCTGTGATTAAAAAGAGACAAAAGTTGAGAAAATCTGAGAAATAATTGAGAGCTTGATGAGATCTCCTTTGAAACTTACAAGGAGTCTGAGTTGAGATTTTGTGCATTTTATTGCTCAGGAGAAACAAATGAGAAACAGGAGAAATAAGCCACAGTTTCACTTGATCTCACATAGATCTCATAGTTGTCTAGGACAAAGAAATTAGACACTATTGAGATATGTTCTCTGACTTTATTTTCCTCTAATAGAAATGAGTTTTAGAAAAAGGAGTTTAAAATGCACCAATTATCCACAATAGGCAGCAGGACACATTAAAATACATCAACACTGTAGCATATATTAAATATATATTAATATATTGGGGTTCCCTTAATTTGGATTTTGTAACATCATCTAATTTCTCTCTCCCTCATTTCACCAGTAGCTGTATTTAAAGTAGATTAGAGGAGCTCATGTGATCGTTCCTTACTCAAGCTCTCCCCAACTGTTGGTTTTGTGTACCTCACACAAAAAATGTCTGTCCTCCACTTTGTGTCTGATTATTCATGAGTCGTGTCAACACTGATGGTCAGAATAATGGCAAAAAATAGTTGGCCACAGTTTATGGGGCTTACACCAGGAATTAAGACTTAGATCTGCACCGGCACTCTGTTTCAGGAAAATAGGGACTAATGTTTTTTGTTGTTTTGTACATTAGCCTACTGAATGCATTGCACAGCCTAAAACAATGTCCAACAATAGTCATCCATCACTGATGTGGATTAATTTAAAACATTTTATGAATACATATTGATTGTTTGTCTTTTGTTTTTCAGCCTCCTGGTCTAGATCTCCCACAGTCTTCAACAATGATGAGCTGATCAGGATTGTGATAGTTGGGAAGACTGGAGCTGGGAAGAGCGCCACAGGAAACACCATTCTGGGACAAAAGTGTTTTAAATCTGAGTTCTCCCTCATATCTTTGACTACAGTCTGTGAAAAGGCTTTTAGTGAGGTAGATGGACAAAAGGTTGCTGTTATCGACACTCCAGGCCTGTTTGACACCAACAACACTGAAGAGAAAACAGTTAAAGATATTTCCCAGTGCATTGCTTTTGCTTCTCCTGGACCTCATATCTTCTTGCTTGTCATCAAAGCAAACAGATACACAGAAGAAGAAAAGCAAACTGTACAGATGATTCAGGAAATCTTTGGTGAGAAAGCCTACAAATACAGCATGGTTCTCTTTACCCATGGTGACCAGCTCAAAGGGAAACCTATCGAGGAGTTATTGAAGGACAGTGAAGATCTGAAGGAACTTGTGGACAAATGTAAACGCCAGTATCATGTATTCAATAATGAGGTGAAGGATCGTTCTCAGGTCAGGAAGCTGCTCGAGAAGATAAAAGAAATAAATGTGCTGAATGGAGGAGGCTATTACACCACTGAAATGCTCCAAAAGGCAGAGAAAGTGATTGAAGAGGAGAAACAACGACTCCTGAAAGAGAAAGAAGAGGAACACTGCAAAGAGCGGGAGGAACTGAGGAAGAAAATAGAGGAAAAGTATGAGCGACAGATGAGGGATGAAAGGGCGAATGAGTTGAGGGAGGCTCGTGTAAGAGAAATGAGGGAGGAAGAAGAAAATCTGAAAAAAGAAAAAGAAGAACAGGCCAGACAAGAAGCTGAGAAAAGCAAATCAGTAATTCAGTGGATAGGTGCAGAAGCTGGTAAATTTGTTAAAGGATTTTTTGACACACTTACAAAGTCATAACACAGCTGTTTCACTGCTGCAGTGTGATTATGAACTACTTTTAATACATGTGAATGACTTGGATTCATGTGTGTTGAAAATGTATTGTTATATATAGTGATGATTCAGCCATTTTAGCTTTGCATAAGAATGAAAAACAGTCTCACTGGTGGTATCAGCAGGTGTGACTAATTATGAAAGCAACCACTGTTACTTTGCAACTAGTGTATCATCAAACAATCTCTCGTGCTTCTTATGATGTGCAATAATTGGCCTTTTTGTCATCATACTATTTGTATCTGATTTCATACTAGAGTAACTTGAGTGTCAGACATCAGCAGGTAAAGAGCTTTTTCTTTAAGTCTTTAAGAAGCCTTAAAGAAAACTGATGTAGTACACTTAATTTACCAGGATTATATTAACACATTCAGACCATGCATAGAAGTCTAACTCCATTACTTTCTAATGTTTATTACTATACATGATGGACAGCATTATGATGTTCTCTTCCTTCAATCAGTTGATTAAATTTCAGCTCATGCAAACACAAACTGTTTTTATTAATTAATGCTGGCTTTCCATTGTATTGCAGATAATGTATTTCATCAAACACAGCTTTGTGACATGAAATGAAAGATAAGAAAAATAAAAGATGTATTCATTCAAAATGTAAACTGTTTTATTCATGAGTAATTATTTTTCTTCTGTTTGTTTATATTTGCTGTAATGTGGATGGCTAATTCTCTTTCCATCACAACTGTTAATATGTTTAATCTGTTCACCCCACATTTTAAATGTTATGTTAATTGTGAATTTTGTGTAATCGTTACTGTTATAATGAGTGAAGAGAGGATTCATCATTTTCTTCCACAGAGACTGTTTGAAATGAATCCGTAAGTAAAAACATTCACAAAGATTGGTTTTCTGAATGTTGATGCATGTTTGCAAAATGAATAAAGTCAGCTTCTTATGTACAGATTAAAAAGTGTGAAGTGTTTATTTCAGAAATTCTACCAAAGCCTCTGGAGATGATGAGAAACAACTGCAACAGATTCAATTACTTTGTGAGCAGAGTGAGTAACTGTTGAGCTGCCATTGAAGTATAGTAACAAAAAAAAGGTGTATCACCTCAATGATGATTTGACTATTTAAATAATGATTCACTAAAGTTTATTTGAATTGAACAATGTCCTTTTCATGCTGTGAACACAATGTCAGAGCAAGAAAGAAAAGGAAATCATTACTGTCTTCTTTACAATAAACATTTTCATCAAAAGTAAGATTGATACTCCTGGAAATGTCAAATGGTATTTGTTAGAGATTTATAATTATGCAGCCCATACGTCCTCCGGGGAAAGACTTAAACCATACAGATAATGACACAGGTTGAGCCATGCCCAAATAGAGGCAGATCCATCATCCAACACAGTTTGACGGCGGCGGTGAAGTGCAGACGTTTACATAGAGATTGCATGGCAACTCGCTGCAGGCTGCTTTTCGCTGCTCTTCGGTGTTCCCGGTGTTAAGGTGGGCCCAACTCTATCACAACAACATGATCAGGACATTATTAACTTACTGAAACTAAATGTTGGTATTTTGTCGCCTTTATGTTTCTGGGACAAAGTTTCTACAGACGGTTCAGTTAGCTAACTGTTGAGAAGCGCTAACATGGACAGAAGGTTGTTTTTTCAAATAACAGTAAAGTAAGTCATCACTGGTAATAATCAGTTAACTTCAGCTAACTACACCAGAGTCTCTTATAGACAGAAGCTGACTAATAAAAGCCTGGCTGCCTCATTTATAAACTGGCTCATACAACTGACAAATATTCTACTTTTTGAGGAGCAATCTTTGGCCTGCTGCTCCTGTGATCTCCTCTGAGGGCTTTGGGTACATTTCCAGTTTCACAGACTGGTACTTTACATTCAGTATTTATATTCTCATAAAGTCTCATTTGTTATGATTATAAACGTGAAAGAATAGATACTGCTCACTAATTAATTATTACTCCACCACCTCTCCTGACATCTAGGTGCATGACAGTGAGTCAGAGGCAGATGCAGGATGCAGGGACAGAGCAGAGATCCTTTGCTGTGGTGAGTGATGAAAGGGATTTGACATTTGAATAAATTGTCAATGGGAATACTGAATGTTGAACATTTCAGTCAAGGTTTCCTGTATGACCAGTAAAGTCCGAAGAGCATCACTTATTTCAAAATTTGATAACTTAATATCATACCGTTTCCCAGGTGAACCATCTTTTGCTATGCTCACTTTCAAACTATAAATCAACAATGGACCCTTAAATTCATTGTCATTTATTTGTAAAGGCATAGACCACTCAAAAAATTGGAATTTGCAAATGACTATCTCACCTGTATATTACTGCAGTGATTAAATGAATGTCACAGCTGTGACATATGGATTTATCAATTTCTATACTTTTAGATTTTAAATAATTTCTAACATGTTATCTGGGGCCAAACACTTCCTCTGGATGTAATTATAAAATGTACGCATCATTGTTCTAACAGTACAGTCAAATCAAAGTGTCAAAACATCAGTTAAAAGCACCAGAATACAGGAAATGACATCTATTTTGTTAAAAGTTTTCTGGGGGAGGACCACCAGACCCCCTCATTATATCATACCACCCACATTTCAAATGCTTTCTAGGCCCATGCTGTACATAGTCATGTTTCTTTACTTAAAGTACAAATTGAAAAAAATGTCTTTGACTTATGGTTGCGACCATGAAAGGGCCAAAAAAAGGTTGGGGGCCCTCCCAACTTCCTTCAAATCTCACGCCAAGATTTTCTGAAAAGTCTACAGCTCTGATATGATCCTGCTCTTCACTCACTCCTTGCCAGATCGTCATTTGCTTCATGCCAGACCTTCAAACAGGCCTTTGTGGACTGATTTTCTGGTTTCAACCCAGCTTGCCTCTGATCTCCTCTCCTTGTGTGTACCCCAGTGAATGTACCAGCCTTCTGTCCCTTACCTCGAGTATCGCCTGTGGCTGTGTGGTGTCCTCTGGCTTTGATCCCGTCAGGAGAGCCCAGAGACTTCTGCCTGGTCAAACACCACATTTCTGTGAGTGCTACTGGCATAACCTTCTGTCTGCCTGCTCGCCTGCCGTTGACCCTGCTTTGTATTTGTCCCTGTTCCCAGCCTGCCCCTTACACATTCTGCCATATACCTGTACAGTTACCTTGCTGACTGTATAATAAAGGTTATTTCTAATTGCTGTTGTGCAGCATTTTGGTCCAACCCCCCTAGATACCCGTTACATACTGTATACTTTAAATGCTTTTATTTTTGCTAACTTTGTCTTTATACTGTGTGCGTATGTGTCTGTAGTTTTCACGGTGGATTTTGAAATATATATATATATATATATATATAATACATTGTGTTTTTGTTTCTTTTTAAACATTGTTTTATGTTCCTTTTACTCATTGTAATGTGAAACACTTGCAAAAACTGTATTTCTTGTATGAAAGGTGCTATACAAATAAATATATTATCATTATTATTGTTGTTGTTGTTATGCACCTGAGAGCTGTTGCACAAAAGAAGAACTAAGAAATCCAGGATAAGTGAAAAAGCGAAAAGTCTCATCAGTGCATCCTGGCTTATTCCGTTGTACGTTTGCCAAACCAGGATATGCAGATATGTCAAGCCAGGTCGAGGTAATTCAGATATGTGCGTGATCATGGCTTTCTTACACAGACCACTCGATCGATCACAGATTTACTGATGCAGACATGGAAAAAACGCATGCTGCACACATCTTACCAAGTGAGCAACAGCGTCTAATGGAAACAAATGAGGAGGTGAAACATATATGTTAAAAGAGAAATAAGTCTGATGTAATTAAACTGAGAGAAAAAGACAATAACGGACCAACTGCATGTGTAAGTAGTCCATATATATACATTTAATAACCACTGCTCCACTGTAGCCATCATAATTACAATTCAAGGAGTTACTGTCATTTTCACAATGAACATTTTGCCTTAAAAGTGAGCGGTGGAAGTTAATGTTACTCAGGATATTTACCATAAAGATAATTACAAACATTTATCAACAATACAAGAATATACTACAACCATAGGCGCCGACTTTTGTTTTTGCCCGTGGGTGCTCGCGGTTCCCAACTGGGGGTCGCGACCCATAAATTGTATAATAACGTTTCATATAGTCCTATTTATTTTCCCTGTGCATATCGCATCAATATTTTACTATAAAATAACCTATTTAAATTTAAATCGAAAATGGAATTACACGGCAAACGCTTGACGCGACACAACCAATGGCACTTGTAGATATATGCTATGAATTGGCCACTGCTAAAATATCAGATAAGGGGATTAATTACTTTGTTGTTTGTTTCATATAAATATGTGGTCCTATGTGTAACAATTTGAAAGCAGTAAGCTTGTTGTGTAATAAGAATGCATGAAGACAGTTTACCCTGAAGTGTAATTAAATAGGTAGATTCTTGATGTTGACACGTCCCACTTGTATAGGTTAAAGGTTTATTATTAACAGGAGAGCGGGGTCAAACATTCAGTCAGAGCCCTGACCATCCTGTGTTAAACGATGCAGAACTAACCCTTAAAACCCCCACAGGAGGTCTGGTGCTTGTGTAGTTTCAGAAGAACTAACCATAAAACCCCCCCACAGCATTGTGTAGTTTCAGAGGAAGGGGGTCACATGGAAGTCACTATTGCGCCTGTTTAAAGGAGGTCACAGGAAGATCACATATCCTGGACTGTGAGAAGATGGAGGATGGAGTCAGATCAACAGCCAATCAGGAGACGACAACACCTCACACATTGCATCAAGATTCTGTATTTTTGTATATAAGGGGTCAGGGAAAGGATAGGAGTCGGACCTCATGAACTGACACACACTGTTGTTCATCAGGGACAGGAAGATCTCGACCCAGAGCTCTGTATGTTTTATTCATTTACTGCTAAATAAAATAGCCTGTGAGACCGCTCATCTTCTCCTATCCTTTCATTTAACGAACACACAGACTGAGCTAACACATAGCGTATGATTTAGCAAGTAGAATTAGCTCAAGTCACAACAGTATTTACCTAAAGTTAACCACCACTTGTATGGTGTACTCTGTATTTTTCTACTTCACACATACAACAGAGTATTCCAAAAATCAAAAATGTTTCAGCTCTTCCCACCAAAAGATACTCGCTTGTTCAAAACCTTTCAATTCTTTAAACAACAAAAAACTTCATAAACAAACAACAAGAAACTTTCACACACCACTGGTTTTAAACATAGTTTGTCTCAAGAACAAAAAACAATAAGAACAAAATTGTAAAAATGTTGTAATGCAATTATTTGAACTCAGTGTGTGTGTGTGTGTGTGTGAGTCTTTTATGTCTCCAGCAACTTCAAGTGTCCTAAAAACTACATTGATTGGCCACATGGGGGTGCTATAATGAAAGCTTTTGAATCACTCTGTAAATTCACTAACAGGCCAACATTAGAAAGTTTAACTCACACATAATATCTTAGATAAAACATATATTTGGTATTAAAAAAAACAGCTCCTTCTCTACAAAAAATACATTTCTTTGTTCCTTTATGGGACATTATAAATGACTACTGTATTTGATACACATGTATAATCCTGCAAAACCAATTTTAAAAAGGTGTAAAAAAATTTTTTTTGATTTGATAAAAACTGTAATTTTACTTTCTGACATTGTTTAATAGGAATAGTTTTAGAGGTCTGCAGAGGTAAAATGTAAAACAAAAAAAAGTTTTATATATTTGAGGAGTAGTATATATTTGTGTGACAGAAACCGTTTTTTCTTCTTTTATATACTTCTAATAAACTCTTAACCACTCACACTCTCACAAGTAGGCTACCTAATTTCCTCTGAAATGTGATAAACTATCAATTCATGTTAACAGTGTTTTATGGGTGTGGTTTGTTGTAAGAAGGAGCACAGACAGACTTACTTCCCCTCATTGCAGCAGCATCTACTCAATCATGGGGAACCTACTTACAAAATCTGGTGAGTCGATATACAACTGTACTTATAATATTGATACTATGTTAAGCTGAAATGTTGAAATATAGTGATTAATGTTCCTTGTATTTTAAGTTAAATATGCATATTAGCCTTTGTGAAGTAAGATTCGACATCACCGAGTTTTACAAAGAGAAAAGCCTGCATTCACCAAAGAAAGTCAGATCTTAAGACAAAGGAAAACACTTGATTGAAGTTGAAATTACTTAATCA
The DNA here is from genome assembly GCF_963691925.1 of Scomber scombrus. Lineage (NCBI taxonomy): Eukaryota > Metazoa > Chordata > Actinopteri > Scombriformes > Scombridae > Scomber > Scomber scombrus. The sequence goes on from NC_084980.1 coordinate 28,344,253, forward strand.
CTAAAATTGGTGTATTAAATTGGCTAACAAACAACTGAAACTGTTTCAAATAAATAAATGTCCAGGAGCACCAGTTACATAACAAAGAAAAGAGCAGAAAAATTGCAGATCTGGAGCGAAGTGTTGATTATGTATTCTGTTAAAATGAACTGAAAACAGTTCATTCAGTCTGCATTACTATTTTCCCTCGTGTTCCCTTCACATTGCCCTTGACTATTGTGTTGTGGTCCTTTTCTTTGATCAACTCGAAATAATGTGAGTATAGCCATTTCTGTATACTCTGCATCTGATTCTGCAACAGTTTTCTTCATGGATTTTTTTTTTCTGGTGATGGTCCAGTGCCTGACAGTACAGACATGTTCACTGCAGCAATTAGACAAACACAAACTATATTTGTACTGAAGTCTGCTGGCAATGACATGCTTAAGTGTTAATTTAGTAACCATTATGCAGTACATTCAAGAGAAAGTAGAGCTATGATGCCACCAAGTTCTTTTTTCCGTTTTTCAATGTTTATTTACAGCACCATTTTGACGTAATGGGGCTCAATTTTGTATGCAGATTAGGTGGTGCAGTGTTATTTTGGAACAAATTTGTAATAACAATCTTGGCCAGGGACAGACTGGGACTAAAAAACGGCCCAGGACTTTGACTAGGCCCGGCCCACAACAATCTGTGCACGGAAACTCAACAACAATAACAACGCCTGGCATGAGCGTCACAATACTTTAATCGTGGCTCATGATACTATACCATCCAAATTAGAGCAATAGCACTGATGTTGACTAGATGTTGTGTTAAGAGCATAGTATTCTAGTTTAACTTGAATACTCACACATAGAAATTAAGGTCTCATCACACTACAGTCCCTCTGGCTGAACCAATACAAAACAGGTATCTGAAACACACAACACATATTATTGTATGAGTTACAATAAATCACAATGTAAAGAGGCTGTAAATATACAGTTTAACCTTAATACTCATATAGAAATGAAGGTTGAATACTAACAAAACAAAACAGCAATGGCATTTTACTCAATGTTGGGGGATAAGGAGTTTCTTCAACAGGTCGCTTTTTCTGCAACTCTGTCTATGACCAAGTCATTGTCAAGGGACATTAAGATGTCTTTCTCCGTGGTCATAACCATGAATGCTTCCAGTTGTTCTTGTGACTGTGTGCTCCTTATTCGACTTTTGATGTATTTGAGAACAGTGAAACTTCTCTCACAGGCTACATGTGTCACAGGCAGGGAGGAACTTGTATGTAGTGTTTCAGAATTACGCCCTCTAAGAGCTATCGCTGTTGGGATAAGGGCGTAGCAGGATATAGTCCATGCCACACTGGTGCCATACAGTACCACAAGCACAGAAATACCCGCCACTAAAATAACCACAGCTCCATCCATGCCCAACCAATACGCCGTGCGCAGAGCCGGCCCAAGCCTCCATGGGGCCCTAAGCAAAATTTGATTTTGGGGCCCTCTATTACTGCCAATAATAATGATTATTGATCATTCACACACCTACTATACATTAATATACATACATACATACATACATATACTATACATTTTTAAAACTAAATGTGAGAACTTTTTGTTGTAGTTAGATTGTAATCCACAGTGATTAATGCCATGGAAGCAGACACCAGATTTGCAAATTTACAGGAAAATCTTTCAATTAATATTTGGCAAATCGGCATGTTTTACCCATCTATGGTTTTTAATCTGAAATGGTAGCAAATTCAGATACAACAGCAGCCTGGGGTTGATTTACACTTAATATTCAAAGTGATATAGTACTAAGTGGGATACCGAATGTCATCTAGGCCAACTAAAAGTAACAAAATAAACTAATCGTTTACTGTAAACACAATCTGCTTTATTATGTTTAGTTTTAAATAAACTGCAACAGCAAATGTACAAAACAGACAGTATTAAATAAAATGTATTAAAAAAATATCAGACAAATACTTAAATAATGATGTAAATCAACAGAGGCACCTGAAACAAGGTAACACAAATGGTTTATAAATAAAATATAAAGTAGTCTGACAGGAAAGAGGAACACTCAGCTGGGTCTACTGGCAGAGCTGCTGATCCCTGCTGCAAACTGGATGCTGAAGAAGTAGATGAAACATCAATCTCGATGACCAAAGATGAAGGACCTATAGGGAAATTAAATTAATATTTTTGGACAAAATTATTCATCTCAGAATATTCTGCAGTACACTGAGCAATTATAAAGGCTGTTTTATTGTTAACTTACCAGGTACAGCTGAGGTTGCAGAGAGGACACAGTGGGCACAGTGGATGGAGCAGAGGATAAAGATGGACCTGAGATGAAAAACATGTCCCTTGTCATATGATTATATCTTATATTATTACATTTTAATGAGATCATTTGACTAGAAATTAAATATATATGGTAACAGTTTTTCGATCATCTGATTCATCAGCCTTGGCGGCTCCTGAGGAGGTGGATTGCTCCTGGGCTGAGTCAGTGCCTCCTGCAAAATACTTTAACAGTGCTCCTGGGGAAGTTTTATATAATGTATGAGCATAATAGGGAGTTGATGTAAAAGGTATAAGTTTATTTACTCACATAAATGAATGCGCTCTGCAGCAAACAATTGCAAACAACATACCTCAAACTATAAATTAACAAAGTTAATTCATTAATGCAAAACCATATTGCTAGCAAACGTCACCGCGTTTGTAATTACCGTTAGTTATTAAACATTTGCTATCAAACGTTGTTATCAAAAACGTTGTTTTGATGCCAAAAAGCGACCCAGAATTATACTGAGAATCAACTTATTCAAAGTATTACACAAACACAAAAACGTTAGCTTGAATAGTAAGCTATCTAACCTACCCATAAGAGAAGATACATTTCTCTTGTTTTGAACTAACGTTAGCTAGCTAATTTGCTATTTTAGGCTAACGTAGTTGGAACAAAATATCAATAATTAGGGACTTTCCTAATTTGAGGAAACTTTTCAAACTCTCCTTTACACCAAATGTTACATTACCAAGACATACCTTTATCTTGTCGTTTTTCCTCCTCTTCCTTTTTCTTTTTTCTGCCCCTGAAGGGTATGTCCTTTTTTGCAACATTATTCACCTGCTCCTAGCTCCTGGATGCTCAGGGCGCACTGCACACTTTACTAGAGCAGCTCTGACATTTCAAGCAGAGAGGCAGTAGGAAGTAGTTTCCTACTGCATCTCTGTTAACATAATATTGTTGTTGTTTTGTTTTTGTACAAGAACGTACATTTGATAATATAGGAATCATCTTCACTCACATATGAAATAAAATAATGAATTACTTGTTTCTTTTTTAAGTTAATTGCACTTGGGGGCCCCCTAGTGGTCACGGGGCCCTAAGCAGCTGCTTAGTTCGCTTATGCCTTGGGCCGGCCCTGGCCGTGCGTAATGACGCAGTCCACATTCCCCAGAATGTACTGAGGAGAAAGGAAGTTGGGGAGAATCAAGCCCGCTGTGATGAATGAAGACGAGCGTTACGTACTGTAACAGTCCACATAAAGAACAGAAACGGAGCAAAAACATGAGGAATGATGAAGTCTTGCATTGCAACAGAGGAACAAAGTAGAGACGAAAATACCACATCACTCTGACAGAACACTCAGAACAGAGTGAGTCATGGAAAACTGGGACACATCCCGCAGATAAAAGCGAACAAAAGAGCAGGGGGAAGACCAAGATGCCGCCGCGCATATGTCTCCCACCGTCATTCCTCCATGTAAGGCTGTGGAGGACGCGATTCCCCTGGTGGAATGCGCCCTGATGCCCTCCGGGGGATCCGATCCGGAAGCAATATAAGCCTGTGTAACCGCCTCACACAGCCAGTGTGACAGGCGCTGTGCAGAAAGAGGAAGCCCCTTAGAGTGATCTCTGTAATGAACAAACAGACGCTGAGAACGGCGTGAAGAAGCCGTGCGCGCTACATAACATGATAGCGCACGCACTGGACAGAGAAGATGAGACATGGCCTCTTCCTCTGATCTGTGAGGAGGGGGGAAGAACCCCTCCAGCGTTATCACTCGTGATCTAAACGAACTGGTGATGCTTTTAGGAGTAAAAGCCGGGTTTGGACGCAGGACAGCTGACCTGCCAACCCCCTGTATTCTGAGGCACGATGGGGCCACAGAAAGAGCAGATAAATCACTGACTCTCTTCGCAGATGTCAGAGCCAAAAGCAGGTCCGTTTTAATGGACAGAAACTTGAGCGGAACCTGATCCAATGGCTCAAAAGGAGGTTTAATCAGCACGTGTAAAACCAGTGCCAAATCCCACTGAGGAGCAAAGGAGCGAGACACATGTCGATTTTCTCCGCACACCCCTCAGGAAACGCTTCAACAGCGGGTGACTGAAGACTGATCTGTCACCAAAACCTTTGTGACATGACGAAACAGCCGCAGCAGCTGCAGCATAAGTTTTAACCGTGCTGAAAGCCAGATTCCTGTCAACCAGTGTTTGCAGGAAAGAAAGCACATGAGGCAGAAGACACGCAGTGGGGTCCAAATCCCTTTCTACGCACCAGCGTTGAAAGGCCGCCCACTTCGGCGTGTATGACGCCCTAGTAGACGCGGCCCGTGCACCCTGGATCGTGCGCACAACAGCCGGAGAGAGGCCCGACCTCTCTAAACTTTCCCGTTCAGCGGCCAGGCCCATAACCATTGACCCAGTACTGGGTAACTCCTGATCGCCCCTCCTGCCTGTGAGAGTGCGTCCCCGCGCCACGGTAGTTCCCAGGGCCGGCCCAACACTAGCCGTCGTAGACACGGAAACCATGACGCACTCGTGCGCTCTGGGCCAACAGAATCATGAACAGTCGCTCCTCCCGCACTTGGTCCAGAACCCAAGGGATGAGCGGAACCGGTGGGAAAGCGTACAGAAACATCTTGGGCCACGGACGATGTGCGAACGCGTCCACTCCCAGCAGAGGATTGTCTCATGCGCTCAGACTGAACCACAGGACGCACTGTGCGTTCCTGCGTGCAGCAAACAGATCCCCCTCGGCTCTGCCGAATCTGCACCACACCTGGGAAACCAGCTCGGGATGGAGGCTCCAGTCCCCTTGGCGGGGCCCTCCCCTCGACATTATGTCCGCACCTCTGTTGAGTTCGCCCGGTATATACGCTGCTCTGATGGACAGACAGTGTGCGTGTGTCCAGCATAAGAGCTGTCTCGCTATGTCTAGCAGATGAGCGGATCGAACACCCCCTTGACGATTTATGTAAGCTGCTGTAGCTTTGTTGTCTGTGCGAATCAGCACATGCTGATTGCGCAGCACAGGGGCGAAGTGCTGGACCACCTTCCACACTGTGAGAAGTTCCAGTGCATTTATGTGGAGAGACATGTGAGCTTGCCACCGGCCGCTCACTTCCTGAGACAGGCACGTCCCCCACCCCCACCCCACCCCTGAGATAACCTGCTGTAATAATCGTGCTGTCATGCTGGCAGAGTCCAATTCCACCCCCAGATATGTGATGGACTGGGAGGGGAAGAGAGAGCCTTTCTTCCAGTTTATCGTGAAGCCCAGATTTGACAGATGTGACAACAATTCTGTCGTTTGCACCAGAGCTTCCTCCTCGGAACGAGCTAACAACAGGAGATCGTCCAAGTAAAAAAGCACTCTAATTCCTCTCTGGTGTAACGGCTTCAAAGCTGTTTCCACACATTTCGAGAAAGTGCGAGGGGCCAGGGAATAACCGAACGGCAGGCGGTTGTACTGGTATTGGATCCCCTGAAACGAAAAGCGCAGGAACTGCCTGTGCTTCGGAATGATGGGAACGTGAAAATATGCGTCTTTCAGATCCACTGACACACAGTAATCTCCGAGACGCACACATTCCAGCAATCTCTTGATAGTCAGCATGTGGAAAGGTCTGACCATTATTGATTTGTTGAACAGGGACATATCTAGGATGGGTCTCATCCCCCCCGTTTTTTTTGGGAACCAGAAAATAACGGGAGTAAAAACCCCGGTTTTCCTCTCCGCGGGGAACTTTGGAGATTGCATTTTTCGCCAGAAGTTCCTGCAACTCTGACTGGAGAGCTAAACGCTGGTCCTGAGATGATAGGACCGTCTCCACAATCCCGTTGAAACAGGTAGGCGGAGAGGCAAAAAATGGAGGGTGTAACCCTGTTTATCAGCCTGCTCATCCAGCTGCCACACCGAGGAGCACTTGGAGAGCGGGTGTACGCTCCCACTCTCTGATGAGAGGAAGGAGCCGCTGCACACAGGCAGGAGTGTGCGTGTGCTGTCCAAACGAGGCGCACGTGCGGCTCTCGTGGGCTCATTGTCACACAGGTTGCCATTAGAAGCACGTGTTGGGGAAAACTCTGTTTGACAATGTTGGAATCTGAGCTATACTACTTGCTAAATCTTTCTCTATGTGTGAGCTCAGTCCACGTGTTCGTTTTGATGAAAAAATAGGAGAAGAATATTCGGTCTCAACACGCTATTTATTTAACAGTAAATGTATAAAGCATATACAGAATTCCGGGTCAATTTACTCTCCCTAACATTCAACAGCGTTTCTGTCAGCGTTCGTAAATTTCTGACGTCTCTGTCTCTCCCTGACCCTCTTAAATACAAAAACAGAATGCAAATTGAATGTGCTAGGCGTCGTCTCCTTGTCTGTCTGGCTCCATCCTTCATTTTGGCTTCCAGGATGTCTCCTCTCCCTGTGCAATCCCCCCACAGGTGTGATGTCCTTACAGAATCACCAGACGTCCTGTGGGGGGGTCTTTAAGGATTCGTTCTGCATTGTCTTAACAAAAGGTTCAAAGTCAGCTGATCCTGGACGAATACTTAGAGCTACTTTACTTTCTCGCCTAAAAAGGTTAGAAATGTCGATAAAGTGGTATATATAAAGAGTTAGAGCTAAAATGAAATCCGCTTCAGCCTGCTGATTTCAGCTCGGGTAGGGACGAAATGCATTGTGGGTTATCGTATAGTTTACTACAGTGTAAACGGTCTGCTTACTATCTGGTCGTTTAGTGTGTTGGATGGAAGTATGCAGTTTCGAACACAGCCTATGAGTATAGGCGCAGCCCTCTAAGCTAGGGGCCCCACTGGTTCCTTGTGGCTAAAAGAAAAGCCTCTTTTTGGGAGCTGATTGTAGGTCAGCATGGGTATTTATACACCGTGTAGGTGGGGGGCGTTGACTATTTTTTCTCAGGACTGCGCAGGTGCGCGAGGGATAAACCCCACAGCGATAGCTCTTAGAAGGCTGCGCCTATACTCATAGAATCTGGAGTTACAATATGTAATTAAAGCCGCAAGCGGCGATGGCGGGCCCTCGCTCACCCATGCCGGAGCGGGGCCTGAGGCATGGCGGGGCTGTGGCGTGAAGCAGAAAGTGAGAAAAAACCTGGAAGGAGGCCAAAAATGCAATGTTTCGTTCATCCAGTAGGGGGCAGTCACAGGTAGTTACACATGTGGTCTGGTGTGTTCAGGGCGGCCACTCATCAGTCATGTGAAGTTTGGAGTGAATTGGACAAAGCATGAAGGAGTTATGAGCAGTTAATGGTTCATCCACCAGGGGGCAGTCACCAAATGTGGTGTGGTGCGTTCAGGGGCGGCCCCTCATCACTCATGTGAAGTTTGGAGTGAATTGGACAAAGCATGAGGGAGTTATGAGCAGTTAATGGTTCATCCACCAGGGGGCAGTCAGCACATGTGGTGTGGTGCGTTCAGGGGCGGCCCCTCATCACTCATGTGAAGTTTGGAGTGAATCGGACAAAGCAAGAGGGAGTTATGAGCATTTGATGGTTCATCCACCAGGGGGCAGTAATGGGATGCGTGCAGGTGTGTTCAGGGTCAGTCCCTCATCACACATGTGAAGTTTCGTGGAATTGGGACAAAGCATGAGGGAGTTATGAGCAGTTGATGGTTCATCCACCAGGGGGCAGTAATGGGATGCATGCATGTGTGTTCAGGGTCAGTCCCTCATCACACATGTGAAGTTTCGTGGGAAATCGGACAATGTTGATGCAAAAAATGGCACTTCCTGTTTCCACTAGGGGGCGACATGAGCGACACCCCTATCAGATGGAAGAGGTCTCCACCCTGGACCTGTGTATCAATTTTTATGATGATACGTGTTCAATAAAGCCATCAAAAAGCCAAACGTATTTTCATGGCGAGGAATTGATGGTAGCCACGCCCCCACAGGGACGCCATTACTCGTAGCTTCACAGTGTTCATAATGTAGCTTCACCAACTGGTTCTGCATGTTTTAGAAGTGGAATGAAGTTGATGGGGTCAACTATGTATTTTTCATGAATTTAAGTTCACTTCCTGTTACCACCGGGGGGCGCTATGAGTTACGTGGGAAGTTAATATATCGGGACGTTCAGGGCGGAGCCATCATCATGTCCAGCAAGTTTGAAGCTGATTGGATGAAGTATGTGGGCGTGAGAGCCACTCGTATGTACATGGCGAGCACGCCAAAGTTAGTTGAGCCCTGGCAGACACGCCCTTTGACCTACGGATGCGCAGAGCACAACTTAAGCTCAGCTAGGTCTGGAGATGTTGCGTACCTAATTTGAAGTTGATCGGGTGAACGCTGTGGGAGGAGTTCATTTTAGGCGGGAAAAATCAAAACCAAAATGGCCGACTTCCTGTTGGGTTGAGGTCATGAGGTCAAGAGGCTTTTTTCATATGTGGGTATAATACATATGTGTACCGAATTTTGTGAGCATAGGACAAAGTTAGCTAAATTCCCTATGGGCATTTTTGGACTTTGTAGGGGGCGCTATTCCGCCATTCTGCGTCGACCATGTGCGACCACCCAAAAATATCGAATTTCGGATGAGGCCGGACGTCCGTGCAAAAGTATAAGCATTTTCGCATTTGGGAAAGGGGCGAAATTGGGGCACGAAATGTCGGAAGAATAATAATAATAATAAACATTACAATTTCAATAGGGCTTTCGCCAGGCGACTTGCAGTCGCCGCTCGGGCCCTAACTAACGTTCCCCTACTCGCTGCAGCTGGCGGTTAAAAAGGTAAACTGTGTCTGTGTGTGTCAGCAGACCTGCCAGCTTTTTCTAAATGTGAATCGTTAATAACGTTACTTTCACTGTGAAAACACTCGAGCAAAGTCTAAGTGAAAAAAACAAGTTTTTTTTCTTCTAGCAAATCTATCGATCATGTTCCCCTAATGACCCCAATGCACCGTCTAAGAAAGAAGAGAAATTACCGGGAGGTGTGTGTATTTTAGCCTTTATATATATCCATTGCAGATAGAGTAGGCCTGTATATATAAGGTCTGGTTCAGACTGGGCGCGGAAGAGCTGCGAAGCACTGCGATCGGAAATTCTTGCGCGCGCCACAGCCCTTCAGTTCACACCAGAAGCGTATTTCTCTGCGCCGGTCGGCAAGCATCTCTGCTCCTTAGCTCCTCTGTTGTCACACTTGGAGCTGTTCTTTCTCACTGTCTCTGTTTGCGTGTGTATGACCAGCCCACTCTGTGTCCCTCTCTCTCTTTTGTTTGTGTGTGTGTGCGCATCTCGTGCGTGTGTGTTTATCTCATACGTGTGTGTGTAGCGGTTCTGTACTCTATCTCTGTTGCGTTGTGTTATGAAAGAAGCCCCACCACCGTCACGTTCGGCATCAACCTGCCATTTATTCTGAAGGTAAAAGGAGTGATATCCCACAGTCAGTCTCTCACATGGACTTCTCAAAAATGATCAAATATAATAACATAAAATAAGGTAAGTTTGACTTTGTGCTAGCTAGCAGCTACTACTATTTACATACGGAGCTTAGCTAGCAAACCACCAATAACATGGTGCACTCAACACCCTGACTTAAACAATTCAAAACACTGATAATATTGACATACAGCATTTTTCCCCAGTCATTGGAAGCTTACGTCATAATATAAGATACAGAAACACACTTTTAGTCATAAAACAAGGTTAATATCTCTATTTTTACGGAGCTGATAAAATGTGCACCTACCACCTAGAGACAGCATTCACAGACTGTTACCCCAGTACAGGGCGCACCCCCCAAGTCTGCAGGGGCCAAGCAGGGGGCGCTGCACTCATATTACTCTGATAGTCTCTGTGGTAATAGCCATTATTCTTATGCAGAGAAATTAAATAATAAAATACATAACACAATAGGAAATAGACAAATGGCCAAAAATAAATTAAAATCAGTGCAAATATATATTAAAAACAGGACAGTTAGAAATGGCAAGTGGAATCATTAACTCCATTACATGTGCATCTCGTGCGTGTGTGTTCATCTCGTGAGTGTGTGTGCATCTCGTAAGGAAGAATGTGATTATTTATACAGTTTAAACATGTAGCCAACAAATCTTTTGTAGCAACTTTACCACTCTGCCACTATCATGGCAGATGAGGAAAAAAAGACAGGGAGGGACAGAGCAGCAGACCTGACAAAAAGAAGAGGGTCCATGTCCCCCAGAAGTTTTTGATGAAATATCAAGAATAGTGGCCATGCTTCCGACCCTCTAAAGTCCCATATCATGCATTTTGGACAGTGTGCAATAATGAGCTGCAGGTAATATATAAATTAGCCCTGGTGATGTGTGCATATGTGCTGTAAGCCAATTGAATTATTACATTCTTGAAAATAAAAACACCTATTGCAATATACAAAATAAATTATTACCATTTTAATTAAATACATATTAAAATAATTGTAATTAATTTAATTAAATAAGTATTGAAATAATTCAATGCAGTTAACTTGTGGCTATCAGTTTGTATAAGCACACATATCATATAATGAAAGCAAGTGCAACTTTTGAGTTTTACTGTTCAATGTTAAAATGTCCAGTGCAGTGCACATGATATTTTGGAGTCAGGTCAAATTGTAAAGTTTGTCTATATTTTGTTCATTAAAAGTATTGTAATCAAAAATATAGGTTTTATTGTTTTTTTATAACAGATTTCCAGCCAGTGAATGGGGAAATGACTGTTTGCAAAGCAATGGAGTTGCAAAAGTCTGCGAAAAAAGCAGCACGACACAAGTGGCACTCAAAATATTTTGCCAAGGTTGGCAGGTCTGCCATTTATTTGTAAGTGTTAGGAGTGGAAAAGTTCACAAAATCCACGGTTTGGTTCATATCACGGTTTTCGGTTTGGTCCGGTTTATGTTGTTCTTTTCTGGGCGCGGAGGGGGGCTGGTTACACTTCATTTCTCATATTTTTTAGACTGGATGACATCATCAAGGCAAGAAAGCAATACAGATTAATAAAAAAAACTTAAGTGGTTTAACAAACAGTCATCTATCAAGGACACTTTTTAGTCAGTTGAATTCACATTACTTTACACACACTGACAGGGCATGAAAACTGCTGGAGTGGTAGATCTCCCCGGAAAAAGGAAGGATTCCCACCTGACCATAACTGAAGGAGGAAAAGATCATAACAATATAAAGAGCTGTCACATGAAGACCATCGTGCATGCATGCTCCATAATACATTCATTAGTTTGATGAAGTTACTAGAAATGCCCCGTGCTACTTTGTTTTTCTGCGTCGTTATTTTTTTAATATGGGCATTGATTTATTTATCACCTGTTCAAACGGACCAATTTACCTCACAATGCTAAAATACAACAAGACACCTCTAAAACAAAATGTGTAACTTAATAAGCATATCATGTCAGGTGTGGCGTGAGAGTGTGTGAACTGCTTGAGACTGCTTTGAATGGAGACAAACCATTAACACTAAATAGACTTATAACTGTTATTATAAAATGCTATTTGTAACTATTGCAGCAGCCTACTCATTTTAAAACATGCTTATTAGTTATTATTGATGATATTGATGCTGATAATAATTTAAAAATCTAGTTAATGGCATAAGTAACCTAGCACATAATACAGCACATGTCCATTACCCGTTAGCAAATCTAAATCTTAGCTTTTCAATCAGAAGCAGTGGCAGAAAGTGGATCAGCTACTCCATTCTCCTCTACTGCAGACTTGAGTGGAGGTCATAATGACTATTGAGTCATGTTTTGTTTTTAGATGTAGAATTGTGTTGCTGTTTATTGTTTATTAAGGATCCAGAGTTTAACATCATCACATCACAGCAATGTTAAGCCATGTGTGGCATTATGGAAACATGTTAACATTTCTTTTGAAAGTAAAATCTGACTGACTGGTGAGTCTTGTGTGGTTGTATATTATTGTAAAGTAACAATAGCAATTTTTTGAAGTAACCTAGGAAGTAAATTATAACAGGTGTGTTATAGTCTACTTTGGGGGTCATTAATAGGCCTTGTGATCTCCAATACTGTGAGCTCAAACTGAAAACAACACAATTCACAAACCACAGTAAAACATCTTAAGGGTAGACTACAGTGTATGTGTTTGGGGGCGGCGGGGGTGGGTCTAGGGTGGAGTGGGGGGCCCTTCAGGAGGCTTATGTATGGGGGCCCAGAATTTGGTGCTACACCCCTGACCACTTGACCTCTTTATAATATAATAACATCATCTCTGAACAGGAACCTCTGAACTCATGATGGAGAACTGGAACCAGTTCCTCTCTCTCTCTGCCCACACACATCTTTTAAAGATACGTTATCCAAAATTCTTATTTTTAGATAGAATATTTATAAACTGTATTCACAATAGAAGACAACTTATGAGTTGTTGATGTCAGGTGATTTTTTTTTCTTTTCTCTACGATACAAAACACAAGTTAAATATTAAGATGAAATTACCATGACTGTTGTGTTTTTTTTTTCCAGCACAGAATTTATAGTAGAATAAATGAGTTAATTTATTAAATAAAATTACAATGATTGTTTGACTGGATTTAAAAGAGTTTACCCTTATAATATCTGATTGTCAGGTGTTCCTTTTTCTAAACTGAAATAACTTGAAAAACCAAGTTCACTGAACCTTGTTGACTGTCATATTTGATTTTCAGTGTCTATTTCTTCAACTATGGTGTTTGACTGTAGGAGTAACATGGTCAGGCAGTGTATCAGATTTTTTATGAAAAAATGCTGGTTACACCAATTCATGCAACCCAGTTTCTAACAGGTGTGACCAGTACTTTCATAAAAATCTGATTATGTACATGAAAATAAATGTGAACTAAAACATGGAATAAATATAATCCACTTTTGCAAAACACATTAAAATGAAGAAATACGAATGTCTTACTTTTCATTTGATGTTTTAAAATGAAGTAATTATTAGTATAAGTCCACTAAAATACACTGGTGGATAAAATATTGAATATTTATTATTATTTGATTCTTTGACATTTTCAGGAGCATTCAGTCTTACTTTTGATTGAAAAAAGTTGCAAATGTCATTTAAAATGACAAAACCAACAATACAAAATGTAAATTTTAACAAACCTGATCATTTTTTGAATTGCTCATCTTGCCAACTCTTATTTGTCACTGAAACATAAATGTTTGGGTTGTGCTGAACTTTTATTTTCAAACTTCAGGTGCTTCACAGAGGTGAACTCTTTTTTTTTTCTCTTCACCCATTTCAGCTGTTTAAAGGGGATAAGAGGAACTCATGTGATTGGACATTACTGACGTTCTCCCAACTCCACCTGTTTTGTGTACCTCTTACTAATAATGTCTCTCTTCCACTTTCTCTTACCACAAACCTATAGGAATACAGAGCTCAGTGTCTTTAGGCCTTTTGTTTTATGTACTTTAACCTATTGAATGCATTGCACGTAGCAATTATCGTTTTCATTATTTCAGTTCAGTAATCCAATCTATCCCTCTTGTGATATAAAATATATAACACTCAATGTTTCATTTTGAGGACTTGTTTAACATAAAGATGAATACAGATTTTTACATTTTAGTGTCTTTAACATCTTACAGAACAAACTGACCAGTCATATGTTAAAATGAACCGTTTGCACTTATTCAGCCATATTTAGACTCACTTTGTAGCAATACATTTTATCTACCAAACTATTTGCAGATCACACAGTGTCCAAATGAATCCACTGTGTTTTACACTTAGAGAAAATACAAACTAACGGATAGCAGTGGCAAGACCCAATTGCAGCACAGAACACCAGTGAGCAGTTTGAAAAAGTCTTTGTTACAGTCCACAAGGTAACTGAACAGGTATATGCAGAATGCGTAGGGCAACAGGCAGGGCTCAGGGTCACTGATGACACAGAGTAGGCAACAGGTAAGATCATGCCAGCAGCACTCACGGAGTTGAGGTATAAGACCAGGCAGGAGTCACTGGGCTCTCCTAACAGATCAAGCCAGAGGAAGCCACACAACCACAACCAAAACCACAGGCAAACAGGAACAGGCAATATTCAAGGTCAGGGACAGAAGGCTGGTGCATTCACCGGGGTAGACACAAGGTTGGTCTGGCAAAGAGTGAGTGGACAATAGGAGTATATATACTGGCTTGATTACAGATGGGGTGCAGCTGAGAGTCCAGCTGATTACTGATGAAGCCCAGGTGAACAGAGTTAACTGATGAGGTGGGTGTGGCTGATTAGCAGGAGTAGAGCAGGGGTGTGGTGAATGGAAATGTACCAGCAGCAGGAGAAGAGCAGAACAGACTGTGACAAAATCAGTATGTACAGTTTTGTCTGGCACTTTGATAGACAGACACACTGAAACTGACACATTATTAAACAGTTGTGTCAGTAAGCGATTCATAGTAATGATTCAGACAACATCAAAGATCAATTCAAAAATATTAAAATGTTATAAATAATCCAGTATGGTCCTTGAAATTATTCTTAAACAATAACTTTGGGGCATTTTTAAAGGATAGAAACCACAGAATTAAAAATAAAGATCTTCAGCATCTAAAAGAAACACTCATAAAACTGTGCACAACTTGAATTGTTGAAACTTGAAATTCCAACTAAAATTACTCATCCCTGATGTGGACTAATTGAACACATTTCATGAATACCCATTAATTGTTTGTCCTTTTTTCCTGTCTCTGGTTCTACACCTCCTACAGCCGACAAGTTGATCAGGATTGTGATGGTGGGGAAGACTGGAGCTGGGAAGAGCGCCACAGGAAACACCATTCTGGGAAAACAGAGCTTTAAATCTGAGTTTGCCTTTAAATCTGTGACTACACACTGTAAAAAGGCCTTTGGTGAGGTGGATGGACAATGGGTTGCTGTTATCGACACTCCAGGTCTGTTTGACACCAACAACACTGAAGAGAAAATAATTAGAGACATTTCCCAGAGCATTTCTTATGTTTCTCCTGGACCTCATATCTTCCTGATCATCATTAAACTGGGCAGATTCACAGAGGAAGAAAAGCAAACAGTGCAGAAGATTCAGGAAATCTTTGGTGAGGAAGCCAACAAATACAGCATGGTTCTCTTTACCCATGGTGACCAGCTCAGAGGGAAACCTATCAAGGAGTTCTTGAAGCACAACGAAGATCTGAATAAACTTTTGGCCAAATATAATGGCCAGTATCACGTGTTCAATAATGAGATGAAGGATCGTTCTCAGGTCAGCGAGCTGCTCGAGAATATCAGAAATATAAATGAACAAAATGGAGGAAGCTACTACACCACTGAAATGCTCCCAAATGTAGAGAGAGTGATTGAAGCACAGAAACGAATCCTGATAGAGAGAGAAGAGCAAAACCCCAAAGAGCTGAAAGAACTGAGGAAGAAAATAGAGTATGAGTATGAGCGACAGATGAAACAAGTTTCTCCTTTTCTTTCAACTTCCAGGTCTACACCTCCCACAGTCTTCAACAATGATGAGGTGATCAGGATTGTGATGGTGGGGAAGAGAGGAGTTGGGAAGAGCGCCACAGGAAACACCATTCTGGGAGAAAAGTGCTTTAAATCTGAGTTCTGCCCTGAATCTTTGACTACAGACTGTGAAAAGGCTGTTGGCGAGGTGGATGGACAAAAGGTTGCTGTTATCGACACTCCAGGCCTGTTTGACACCAGGAACACTGAAGAGAAAACAGTTAAAGATATTGTCCAGAGCATTGCTTATGCTTCTCCTGGACCTCATATCTTCCTGATCGTCATCAGACTGGGCAGATTCACAGAGGAAGAAAAACAAGCAGTGCAGAAGATTCAGGAAATCTTTGGCGAGGAAGCCGACAAATACAGCATGGTTCTCTTTACCCATGGTGACCAGCTCAAAAGGGAACCTATCGAGGAGTTCTTGAAGGAAAGTGAAGATCTGAAGAAACTTGTGGACAAATGTAACGGCCAGTACCACGTGATCAATAATGAGTTGAAGGATCGTTCTCAGGTCAGCAAGCTGCTTCAGAAGATGAAATTCATAAATGAACAGAATGGAAGAAGCTACTACACCACTGAAATGTTCCTAAAGGCAGAGAGAGAGAGTGATTGAAGAGGGGAAACAACGAATCCTGAAAGAGAGAGAAGAGCAAAACCGCAAAGAGCAGGAGGAACTGAGGAAGGAAATAGAGGAAAAGTGTCAGCAGAAGCTCAGAGGAGGAAGGAGAAACAGGGAGAGGGAGAATAAATTAAAGTAAGAATGTGAAAAGGAAATCAAAAATAGAATGAAAGAATTGAAGGAAAAGGTAGAACATCAGGCCAGAAAGAACCGAGGAAAGGGATTGAGTCATCAGACTGCTAATTAACATTTTTTCACTCATTGCTTCAGTTGTGTCACCAACATAAAAGATAACAATACAAACAGATGAGCAACATGAACAAAATAACTGGTCTCATGTATGCCAACCTGCTCCTCATTTGTTGTAAAAAACAGTTATATAAACAAAACGTCGACACCCAGATAAAATTCAATAATACAACTGGTAATTCAAATGAGTCATGTCAATTTATCTCTGATTTTGTAAATCATGTAATCTATCAGATAATTAAAAACATAGAAAGAAAACTATTGAAAGAGTCAGTTTCCAAAACATTTGAATCAGAGACTTTCTGATCCTGAACTGTAAAAGCACTTTTTTATTTTCTTGTTTGGTTTGATTTATACTAGTAGTGTAGAAGTTGGTGTTAATCAATATTTTATTGTTGGGATTATTTTGTAACAATATTAGATAATTGATAGTTGATATTTGTTGATATTAACTCATATGTGTCATTCATCACACAAGTAGATCAATAATTGTTCAGTAAAGCCACAGATGGTCGAGAAGATGTTAATAAATAATTGATTAAAAAATAAATGTTTTGTTTCTGAATGTATGAGGTTGAGTCTGTTTATTACTCAAAGTAGATTTAAAGCTCTCATGCAGTGTAAATTATTTGAGATATCAGAGAACGCTGATGATAGAAAACAGTGCAGGATAAAGTATAATATAGTTAATTTTAAGGTTTAATTTTTTCCACACATAAGTATATAATAATAATGTTATAGTGTTAATATTGTCAGCTATTTTTTTGAAAGATTGTATCTGGCATAGACACCTTTTATTAGCAGTAGAGAGACAGGAAGTCAGACACACAATCAGCAAAAACTGTCCGGCCAACTTTGAAAATAAAACATCCCGTGCAGACACAAACTACCCACAATGTGGAAACAAATTGTATGTTGTTGGAACCTAGTAATAATGGGGAAGCCATTATTAAGGGGAGTGGATCTAGTCTCATCAAGGGAGCACCATTTGTTGTAACTGGTAATAATGCTCTCACTAAGAGAACACTAAAATTGTAGGGATTTAATAATCACCAGAAATAATGAACTCACTGCTGAACATGTAAGAACTAGCTCCACTAAGGAGGGAAAACTATAATGTAGGTGATATTCTTACTACAAGGCAAACCATACATGTAAGAGTAGAAAGGAGTGTGTTTGTATTATTAACTAATAATTATCCTAAATAATTATTAACAAGAAATTAAATAACCAAACTGACTGATTAACCTCAATCGGTTATAAAAGTAGAAAAGGTGAAGGTGTGAAACTCCGAGCACTGACTATTTTGATCAGCCACTTATCACAATAACATAAGCACAGTGATCACAAAAATGCTTCTCTTTAAAGCTAAAACTATTTATTAACAATTATTAATTAAGAAGTTAATCAATGAATAGTTGTAAATTGTACTACCACTATAACTAATAGACAACAACAGATGTGTGTGTGTGTGTGTCAGAGTGGGGGGGGCCAAGCTGACGGACTCCGCAGTCTCGTCACACAAGAACAGGAAGCTGGTCCGGGGGACCGTTTCCGCTGGACAAAGTGGCGCGAGTGCGCTCACTCATGGTCAAAGTTCCAAACACACCGGCTCAACAGCACCACACGTGGGGAATGAATGTTGCCAGGATGTAGCTTAGCTTGTATCCTATGCTGCCTCACTAACACCTGAGTGGTGTGGGATGAGAACACTAAGCTTGTTGTTTCTCTTGCTCAAGATGGTGCTAACACATGAGAAAGCTAACTTGCTAACACAGGTAGAGATGTGATTATAAAGGGCCTACAGTAGCTGGTCTGCCCACAGATATCATTGAGCCACAGTGGGGTCTGTGGCGGCTTTATCCGGTCTTTCCACACAGGGCCCCTTTACAAAAGCACAGTAATAAGAGTCCTTGCGGACTACCAGAAACAGTCTAGCATGTCGCTATGACAACAACTGTAAACAAAGCACAGCCGGTGAGGGCGTGCAGGCTTGGATGGTAAGCTTAAACAGCTGCTTATAAACGCTTATACAATAAGTATGGCCGAGCTTATTGTAAGAAAACAAAATGATGTTTAATGGAAACATTTAGAAAACGTTACCAACAAACTTAATCCACGGGAAATGACAAAACGTTGTATTTATAACTTTGTGGCAACACTTAAACTACTTGGTAATAAGTGATGAACTAGACATCATATACATTCACTGAACAGAGATTGTGAAAACAAAATGCATATTTCTCGCTAGAAATGTCATCAAAGCACATTTTTTTCTTTTTTTTATATACATACATACATAAACATACATCATTCACATACACCAGGTGGGAAATTTGCTGAAAAAACAGAAGACAGGAAAAACAAAAACAAACCAACAAACAAACGTAACAAAACAGAAACAACACAACCAATCAATCATTCAGCATATAAAAACATTTTACACACAACTGACTCAAGCTCTGAACCAAAATCACAAACATAGCTCCCTAAGGCCAGAAATGAAAGGCCCCCACAGCTCATTTCTTATATGTGAGTCTCTCTAAGGGAAAATACAAACATCTTAAACGAGGGAGGGGATTCAAAATGGATTTAAAGCTTTCATGCAGTGGAAAGTATTTGAGGTATCAGAGAACATGTCTTTATGTTTTTATGTCTATTAAAAACTTAAATAAGACCATGAGATCAAGTAGCTATCACTGCTGTGGAGGAAGAAATTAAATTACTCTATGATTGTATTATTTTTGATTAATACTGATTGTTAATCTAGTAAAGAAGTATCTTCAACTGATCAATTTCACCTTTAAAAGAACATGACTCATCACTCACATCACTCTTGACCTTATCTATGACCACATTGTTCTGTTTAAAATGTCTCACATCTTGTTTGTGTAGACAAAATCAGTGACTAATCTATTATAAAAAAGGAAATAGAAAAGGTTATCTGAAGTGCATAACCCCAATTCTTAAGAGGTGGTTGTTAGAAAAGGGAAACATTATGCAAGAACTGGAAGCTGTATAAGACAGGCTTGACATTATATATGCAACTGTTACTGATTACCTTGCAGGTAACAGATGTCTACAGACAGTAAAGTGTATCTCTACATGAGGTACTCACATGGTTTGTACAAGTTGGAAAGTCGGAGAGACACCAAGCTTAATATGTACAAAACTGACCTTAAAATAACAACGATTTTTAATGTTTCTGCTGCAGGTTCATGAAGATGAGCAACAAGTGAAAAACAGAAATAATAAAACAAAACAAAAAAGGAAGAACAAAAAGAACAAAAAGTGAGTAAGTACTGAGAGTGGATGGATCCATAATTCACATGAAAGATAATTAAAATGTATAACATGTCATTCATTTCATGTAAACCTAAGACAGTATTTCAGGATGTTTTCTCAGATGTCCAAAACTGTTGCATTCAAAATATTATTAAAATAATTAAATATATTAGGCTTTACCAACCTATATTATTGTTATACTATATACTCATCTTCACTATTAAGAAGCAGTGAGCAGCCACAGTATGACACCAGATACTTGAAGCAGGTGTACTAAGGAAGAATGACTGGTCTCACACTCATCTTGTGCGCACAAATTACAACTGGATTTTTGTGCACACACAAGAGTATTTGAAGTGCACGATGCAGTAAAGTGGTCTTGCAATATATAGGCCTAATTTTCTCTCTCTATTACTTTTCCGGGACTCGGTTCAATCTAAAAAAACTGGTGTTAAAGGCTGATGGGATGGTAGAAGTGGTTTTCCATTTACAATGATCATATCATAGTAGGACTGATTCTTATACTATGGACATAAAAAAGCGCGCTGTAAGCAATCTGCCCCGATTTAAGGTCCTATTCACAAAAGATTTTGTGCTAATGATATGCAGGTGCAAACACACCCGTAAAGTTTTGCAGCTGAGTGCAGTTTTCTATTGTTTTGCATCTGATTGAGTGAGCTGAGCTGTTTCCAGTGATTCAGGATTTTTTTTTCCATAATGGAAACTGTAAAAAGCTCAAAGCTTCAAATTGCCTGTATTTAATTAGACAGAGGTTCACACAGAGCTCTCTGCAATCACAAACTAACGTTCGTGTATTTTGATTCTTCTACTTCTCATTTCGCATCTATAACATAAAATGTCAAATAATACAGCTATTAATGTGACTCAGGCAGGTCTGCAACGTGTTAGATTAATGCCTGAGCGTTACAGTAATATTGTTCAAGTGTCACTGAAGGTATCTGGGATTTCACAGAAACATCAGTAGCCTACTGATGTTCTGTTTGTTTCCACAGCTGGCTGCAGCTTCACACAGCAGCTGAAATGATAAATGCATGTCTGTACTGGGATAGCCTGCCACAGGCTGTGCGTTCAAAAGCATCGGTAACTTCTCTTAACACCGGATCGGGCAGGATCTGAAGGTAATTCATGTTCTGTGTTCTTCTAAACATCTATACAAGATCAAGATCAAGATTCCATTTTATTGTCATTCACCATAGCAGCCAAGATGCAAAGAGAACGTCATTACGAGAAAAGCTCTCTCAGTAGTAGAATGGAAAGTATGGAAAATGTAAAATGGGCACTTAAATAAATGATGTTGCACATTTTCATAAGCTGCCTGATCACAGGTGATCAGATGAGCTCAGCTGTTAAACACAGATTCAGGTTTTACAGAAATTTGTATTTTTAAATTTTAAATTATATGTGTAAGAAGGTTGTTGGATATCTTTATAGTTGTGAGAAGTTTATAGGTTATTTTGGTTGGTTGTTTATTTTACCCGAAATGCTATTATAGATATCTAAAATAATGACAGATATAGAAGTGGTTCCATTAAATGTTAAAACGGCCTGTCAACGCCGGTAGGTTATGAGTTCAGGAAAGTTGCTCAACAGTTCGTTTCTCTTCTGTGATCCTAAGTAGCAGCTGTGTTTATTCAGATTAGATGGTGCAGTGCAATTGTGTTGCTCATTTTGTAGTGAGATTAAAAAGCTGCTAAAACCACATCTTAATGGCCACAGACGAACAGCAATTTCCGTGGTGTCATTCTGTAGAGATGCACGTACACAGAATGTGGTGAGCCTTGCAGTTCACAAATATGTGATTTTTAACACGTAGACAACAGGTTAACATCAAATAGACCTGTGGTTCCCAACCTTTTTCTTGAGGGACCCATATTTTTACCTTTGTAAACTTCGGTGACCCCCCCGGCAGGGGCATGGAACTATGAAGTAGTGAACCTAAAACACGTAAACAACAATTTGATAGCACGTTGACAACTCATTTATGTTAAATTTGTCACACGGTGTGACCAACTATTTTGTTGTGTGACTCACACCCACATGGGGTTTACACCAGGAATTAAGACTTAGATCTGCACCTGCACTCTTTTCCAGGAAAATAGGGGCCAAAGATTTTAGTATTTTTGTACTTTAACCTACCGAATGCATTGCACAGCTGTTGATTCAATCCTTGCGTTATAGATTTTTATTGTTATCATGATTTGAGTTTAGTAATCTGATCATCATAAATTTGTACAATAATTCATCAATGTTTCATTGAACATAAAGGTGAACACAGGTTTTTACAAATGTTTATAAAACATATGTAACATTTTACATTACAATAAACCAACAGTCACTATGTTAAAATAGCCAGTTTGCAGTTATTAACCACAATATTTAAGTCAGTAAGTTTGATCTACCACACCGTTTGAAGATCAAACATAATAAACGATCTACTGTGTTTTACACACAGAGGAAGGATCATCTGTGTGTACAGTTTTCTCCAGAATCACGGACATACAAACTAAAACTCCCACATACAGAATAAGTCAAGTGTGTTATCCTTAAACAATAACTTTGGAACATTTTACTATCTATTGTAATCATACTCAAAGCCTACAAACTGAAAAATAATAACTGAAAAAAGAATAAAGATGAAAAATAAAAGATGAGCGCTCATGTAGCCTAAAACTATGTAAGTAAAGCTCAGGGCTTTCAAACTAAAGTCATTCATCCCTGATGTGGACTAATTGTCCCTTTTTTTCAGCGTCCAGATCTACACCTTCCACAGCCTACACCAACAATGAGCTGATCAGGATTGTGATGGTGGGGAAGACTGGAGCTGGGAAGAGCGCCACAGGAAACACCATTCTGGGACAAAAGTGCTTTAAATCTGAGTTTGACGCTGAATCTTTGACACAACACTGTGAAAAGTTCTTTAGTGAGGTACATGGACAAAAGGTTGCTGTTATTGACACTCCAGGCCTGTTTGACATCAGGAACACTGAAGAGAAAACAGTTAAAGATATTGCCCAGAGCATTGCTCATGCTTCTCCTGGACCTCATATCTTCCTGATCATCCTCAGACTGCAGATACACATAGGAAGAAACCTATCAAGGATTTCTTTCCACATGCTCAATAATGAGGTGGAGGATTGTTATCAGGTCAGTGAGCTGCTGGAGAAGATCAGAAGTGAATGGAGGAAGCTACTACACCACCGAAATGTTCCCAAAGCCAGAGAGAGAGAAATTGAAGAGGAGAACTAATCCTGAATGAGAAAGAAGATCAAAACTGCAAATAGCAGGAGGAACTGAGGAAGAAAATAGAGGAAAAGTTTGTAAGAAGTTTAATAAACCAAGTGCTGAAATATTGATATATAGATTAAATCATCTGAAGGCAGTTTATGACTCAAGACGATGTTCACTGAAAACCACTCAAGCAGCATCACAACAGTTATGACTGATATGACCAAAAAGCAGTGTGTAGTCAGCTCAGATTTCAGATGTCTATGAGTTCTTTACAGCTCCATGTAATAACTATCAGACAAAGAAATGTTCCAACCACATTCAGACTTCACTAAATAACAGATTTATTTGAAGAAATATTCATTAAAATTATTAAATGAGTCATTCTCTCGTTTACCTTCTGTATAAAGGTGGCTTCCATGCAGTTGCCTTAAATTGAGAAACAGATTGAACCTGGTTCAAAAAGATGTTGGTGAGTCAGAACCAAAATGTATTAACAAAATGTACTTTTATGTAACTAAACTCAATAATGTCAATAAAATGTTGTAATGCAGATTTTAATTTCAGTTATTTGACCTCAGTGTGTGTGTGTGTGTTTTGTCTCCAGCAACTTCAAGTGTCATCTCTCCTTTTTATCTGAAAATAAGCATAACATCAGGGGTTTATACTGTATTCAGCTAATTCAAACACACATAAATTAATCAAATACTCGCAGCTACCTGTGCTGTACATCATTAATGTATTTTTAACATGTGACACCCTGAAAAAAAGTGGTGGGGGGGGGGGGGATTTATCTTGTAGCAACGAAAAAAGAGTAAAGTTCTCTGGTTAACAGCTGTAATATAAATGCAATTATCTAACCTGCTCAGACCTCCTCTATTTGAAGGCACAAAACTATTTTCATGGTTTAATTTTGCAGAAGCAAAAACACAGATACGTCTCCAAAACCACAGAAACTCTCTGTGGTGAGTCTAGCAACTCCGATATACATGATTCTGAACACGTATTCAACAAGTTAACATCACGTATACAACACATTGATATCACATTCATTATTCATTAATGCAACATTTTGTTTCTTTCAGTATTTTTTTCATTTATTTAATCAAAACACAATTTTCTATTTTTTTGCTGTGAACAAATAAAATGTGAAAACATTTTAAAACAGATTTAAACACAATCTTGTTCACTTTATGCACAGCTGGAACAGCGTAGATACCTTAATTCATCATTTACATATTTTAATGAAACAAACCACAACAAATTAATTTTTTTAAATGATTTACTATTTATTAAGAATCCTGCTTGTTTTGCTTGTCTTTTTAATGAGGATATTTCTGATTTGGCCACATTTATTTAACAAAAAAAGCATGAATGTAAAGATCTTTTTCCTTTTTAAATATGTGGTTGTGTGCATTATGATCAGTAATGTGATGATCTGGGTTGTTGCTTTTGAGTGTTTTGTAAGCGAGAAAAGTACTGACTTTGAAGAAACCAAATATAAGGTAAAGTGTTTTAAATATCATACATGTGTAGTTAAATATTCTCAATGTGAACACAGAAACAGCATTTAGTTACTGTGCAGCACAGAGCTGCTTGGAGCTTATTGGAATGTAACCTTTGCAAACTGCTCAGGTCAATTCAGCTCAGGTGATTCTTAACACACAGCTTGCTTCCCTATTTTTTATTTACTACAGATGTTTTTATGTTGTTCACTTTATTTACAGCTGGAACAGCGTGGATACCTTAATTCATTATGTAAGTGTTGTTGTATCTGTATTAAGATAATAATTCATAATTTCATGTAGTTAAATAATTTAGATAAAAATGTTAAATAAGTAAAGTCATGGGTTCATTTCATAATTTGCTTTCTAAGTTGAGTAAAGTAAAATTGGTGCTGTTGTGTTTCGGCCCGGAACCAATGTTTATTACTTGAGTGACTTAATCGATGCTGCACTGTGAAGCTAGCCTGCTAAGCATGGCCTAAAGCGATTCAAGAACTTCTCTTCATGACTAGCGGCTAACGAGGTATTTTTCTTTGTGTTAGTGACGCATTTTGTTTATGTTTACACAACGTGACATTTATGTTTTATTTACTTCATGTACAATCTTTGTTGTGAGTTGATATATTTGTATGTTTGTATTAACAGTTCTCACGTCATAAAGGCATAAATGCAGAAAGGCATAACAGCATGGAAGAAGAAGAAGAAACAAAATAAAAGCCAGTAAGAACATAACCATGTGTGTTTCTTGATGAGAGCTACACATTACACACATTAGTTTTATATTCATAAAGGTTAAATCCAGTTTAAAACTATGATGTTCTGCATTTACTTCTGCCGGGTTTTTTCTAATTGCATTTGGGTAATGTTTTATGTTTTACTGCACTGTTTGAAAAGTTTTTCTTATTTCAACCCACAATTTATATATAGTCTAAAATACAAAATGTGCAATAACATGTTTACAATTAATTCATTACTACATATCACAGTGAGCTGCACTGTACACAACCATGTACCATATATTTAATTATCACTTTTTACCAATACAATATTTATTCCAGCACTGCACTGTGGAGAAATAACTATGTTATTATATTAATAATTTGATAATGATTAATCCAGTGTAGAAGTGTATTCAACTAACCATGTTTGCCTTTATAGGAACATGATGCACTCTTGACCTTATCTATGACCTTTTATAAGCTGTAACCATATTGTTCTGTTTTAAGTGAGATGTCTCAGTTCTTGTTTATGTAGACAATATTAGTGTCTGTTGTAAAAAGGAGAAGTAGAAAAGGTTATCTGAACTGAATGCAAGACAGGCAAAACCCACATATGAAACTGTTATTGGTTATCTTTTACAGGAAACAGGTGTCTGCAGAATGAGAAGTGTAACTGAGGTGTTTGGGCTGAAACAGAAAGTATCGAATGTTTGTGTGAACTGTTCAAGGGACGCTTCTCTTGATGCAGCGCCCATTGAGCCCTGACACACACACACACACACACACACACACACACACACACACATACACACGCTTGCACATTTTGTCCCAACATGCTTTAAGCTGAAAAACACCACGTATACATCTGCATCACAGATCTCTACGTGCAGCTCGTCCACATTGAGCAACCACACCATGGAAACAGTGAAGCAGAACATTTTCCAGCACTAGCAGCCAATCAGATCACAATAAAAACATCTCTGCAGAATGACAAATAATTTACACACAAATAAATATATATCATTATTATATACAATGTGATAGATCATAGAGATGTTTATATGTATACATGACCAATATTAGTATGTTTAAGGCTGATGTCCCCATTTGACCTTTGACCCCTGTAAATGGTATACTTGTCAACTCTTATGATTTAAACACGTATTTTAATGTGTTTAAGTGATAATTTCACCTCAGCTGCAGGATCACAGGGTTTTTAGTTGGGTTGAGAAACTCGGACATAACTAAATGTTGGGCCTCCAATATATTCATCCCCATTTTCAAGTTTACCAGACAAGAAGAAAAAAGAAATAAACAATAAATGAATCATGGAAGAAAGTAACTAACTGTACAATCATCTTAGGTACTTGTATTTCACTTGAGTATTTACATGTGATGCTACTTTCTACATTTCAGAGGGAAAAATTGTTCTTTATACTCCACTGCTTTTCTTTGACAGCTTTAGAGACTTTTCAGATGAAGATTTGACACAATGGATAATGTTTGGAGGTAGAAAGACTTGAGGAAAGAACTAAATCTAGTCTGTGTCCTTTAACATCAGTGTGATTCACTGACTGCTGGAGACCAAAGGAGTACATTTATAAAATCACTGTCATGGCATCAGAGGGACAATAATAATGTGAATGTTACAATATGAGAATATTGTTGTATTTTGTAGCAATGTCAGAGAGATCAGAGAATTCACTGATTACCAAGCCTGTCCACACAAAGAAAGGACACCTGTCTGGTGTGTTGGTGGCTATAAGCCTCTGAGAGCTGACACACCAATACACACATCCTAACCCAAAATGCTTTAAGCTGTAAAACACAACACCACGTAGAACTCTTTGTCTACGTGCAGTTCGTCTACATTAAGAAACCACTTTGTGGAAACAGTGAAGCAGAAGTTTGGTATAAAGAGTAATTATCAGGAGGAGGTGTGAAGTGTAGAATATGATCGATGTGTAAAGGTTTTGAGACTATGATGTTCTTCATTTTTATGAAGGTTTTTCTTCTTTTAAATTTGTTAAAAGTGTAAAGTTTTAATGCATTATGTATGTATAAAATGTATTACACAAATACAATTGCCCTTGATTGATGAATTTCTCTTCTGCCTTTTATAAAGTGCATATTTTTTGTGTCTGAAAAGTGGCCACCGTTCACTTTCTTTAACATGCGTTGTACATTAAAAAGTTACTGTTTTTATCATTTTTATCGTAAGGACACACAGCAATATATAATGTATCCTATTGAATTAACCATGTAATGTCTTGCATAAGCATAACTTCAAAGAAGATAATAGAAAATACGTATTTATCAGGACTATCAGTGCCTATAATTTGACTTCAGTGTGTGTTTGTGTGTGTGTGTGTGTGTGTATTTAACCTCCTCAGACCACATCTAATTTCAGAAGCAGAGCCATTTGTATGGTTTCATTTTGTAGAGGCAAACACACAGAGACATCTCCAACATCACAGAACACTTCTGTGGTGAGCGTAGCAGCTCCAAAATATGTGATTCTTCATACGTAGACAATATGTCACGTCATACATCACGTATGTAACACATTGATATTTCATTTAAGTCCCTTTTGGTTTGCTACACTATTTTTTTTTAATTTACTGCAGATTGACATGAGTATCATAACACACACACATACAAGCACACACACACACACACACACACACACACACACACACACACACACACACACACACACACACACACACACACACACACACTATGACCTTTCATATGCAGCAACCACATTGTTTTGTTCTAGGTAAGATGTATCACACCTTCTATGTGTAAAAAAAAAATGAGTTTCTTGTCTGTTGTGAAAGGAGAAGCAGAAACGGTTATCTGAAGTGACTGGGCGAGCTGAATCAGTCAAGACACCATATATGGAACTATTAATAGTTATCTTGCAGGAAACAGGTGTCTGCAGAATGAGAAGTATAACTGCACACTCGGTGTGCTGAAGGTCGTGTTGGGCCGAATCTGAAAGTATAAAATGTTCATGTGAGCTGTTCAAGGGGCGCCTTGATGCAGAGCTCAGTGAGCCCATATGCTTCATTCATTAAAGGCAGTTGAACTGTAAAAGAATACTATGTCTCTGGTATTTAATTATTTTGCTCACTTAACTAGACAAGCTGATATTTCAACTGCAACAACCTCTGTTTGAGCTGCACTATAAGATATCACTTCCATATCCACTCTGCTCTTTTACATGCTCTCATTATTTATCTGATATTACTGTTATTAATCCACAGTGAGGAAAAATGCTTTCATATTTTTGTTCTGACTGGTGCAACTCAGTCAAGCGTGGCCGAAACAGTACTGTTAAAAATGAGACAAGTTCCTCTGTGCTCACATGGGATGGTGCAGCCTCAATACTTGTGCTGATGGGAGCCTCGCTATAGGCTTCTGCACACCTAGTGGCAGTGGAAGAATTTAGGATAGAGGAGCAAAGAAGTGCATGGCAGACAGGAGAAGTGTGTGGCAAATTGAGATAAAAAATGATAGATAAAAAATCTAGGTAGAAAGACCTGAGAAAAGAACTCAATCACCGGTCATGGCATCGGAGGGACAATAATGTGAATGTTACGAGAATGAGAAAATTGTTGTATTTTGGATCAATGTGAGAGAGATCAGAGAATTCACTGATTAAGTCAATAATGGTCTTTATACTATGAAATGAAATGCATAAAACGGAACTATAACATCACTGCTGGAGATTTACATTGTTGATTATCTTTAATTACTCACACTCTTAACAATGAGGCAACTTGTGACTGCAGGACTGCTGAGGTTAACAGCTGAATAAATACTTTAATAAAATATGTCTTGATATTCGAACATTTTATTCTCCAGATTCGTTTTGTGTCTTTTCTTTACACCAATGCTTTGTCCTTTCATCTTCACATCATCAGTATTTTCTGTTGTGGGGGATGAATGTGAACACACGCCCAACTCATCAAAGATATCTTTATTGCAGATGTGTACGTGCAGCTCGTCCGCATCGAGCAACCACATCCTGTGGAAACAGTGAAGCAGAAGTTCGGTGTAAAGAGAAAGAGGAGGTGTGAAGGGTGAAAATATGATTGGTGTGTAAAGGTTAAATCCAGTTTGAAACTATGATGTTCATGTTCTGCATTTATATTAAAGTTTTTATTCTTTTAAAATGCATTTAAAAATGTTTTAATGCATTATGTATGTATAAAATGTATTACACAAATACATTTGTCTTTGATTGATGTATTTCTCTACTGACTTTTTAAAATTGCATCGTTTTTGTGTTTGAAAAGTTTTACACATACAAACATTATCCTATTTTGTATGTATACTTATTTCTACCTACAAATTCCACATTTTTATGTTACAAGTCAGATTTAATGACAATCATTAAGAAAATAAATCAAATCATTCCATGCTCAAGTCAGATATTGTAATCAGCCCATGAAATGACCTTTATAAACTGTCATCGGGACCCAAAGATATGAGACAGTGTGGCTCCACTCTCACTTCTGAGTTACAGGCGCCAACTAGTGGCCATAGTTATTATGACCTGGGGAACAAAAGATAGTAAAAGCAGCAGGAGATGACTGAGGCTGCCGTTGACTTTAACACGCATTGTACATTGAAAAATATTGTTTTGACATACAGCAATGTATAATGTATCCTCTTTAATTAATCATTTAATGTATTGTATTGGCATAACTCTAAAAAAGATATTGGCTAAAATTACAAAATAGACCCTTAAGAAACATCATGCAAAAAACAGTGCTTTTATCAGCCCGGTAACAGTAATTTCACTAAGCAAGACCACTGATATGCTAGATGCTGGTATTTAATTACCTTTCTCACTAACTGGACAAGCTGATATTTCAACTGCAATGACAGTTCTGACTAAGTACAACCCAGTCAAGCGTGGCCGAAACAGTACTTTTAAAAAGTGAGACAAGTTCCTCTGTACTCACATGGGATGGTGCAGCCTCAATACTGGTGCTGATGGGAGCTTCACTATAGGCTTCTGCACACCTAGTGGCAGTGGAAGAATTTAAGATAGAGGAGAAAAGAAGTGCAGGTCGGACAGGAGAAACATTTGGCAAATTGAGATAAAAAATGATAAACCTGTGATCAGATGGATAGATTTTTTTTCTTTTCTCTTTCCTTGAGATGCCTTTTGACATGTTGCACTTTATGCTTATGAAATTTCAATAAAGAATATTTAGAAATTGAAAGACCTGAGGAAAGATCTAAATATTGTGAGTGGCCTTTAACATCAGTTTGATTCAGTGACTGTGGAAGTCCAAAGGAGTACATTTAGAAAATCACTGTCATGGCATCAGAGGGACAATAATGTGAATGTAACGAGAAAAATAATATTGTTGTGATTTGGAGCAATGTGGGAGAGATCAGATCAATACACTGATAAAGGAGCCTGTTCACACAAAGAAAGCCTGGGTATGTTGATATTGTTTTAAAGGACACCTGTCTGGTGTGTTGGTGGCTATAGGCCTCTGAGAGCTGACACACTAATACACACATCCTAACCCAAAATGCTTTAAGCTGAAAAACACAACACCAAATGGAAATCTTTGTTGCAGATGTCTACGTGCAGATCGTCCACATCGAGCAACCACTGTGTGGAAACAGTGAAGCAGAAGTTTGGTATAAAGAGTAATTATGAGTGGTGTGTTAAGGTTTGAGACAATAAGGTTCAGCATTTTTATGAAGGTTTTTCTCCTTTTAAATGTGTTAAAAGTGTAAAGTTTTAATGCATTATGTATGTATAAAATGTATTACACAAATACAATTGCCTTTGATTGATGAATTTCTCTTCTGCCTTTTATAAAGTGCATCTTTTTTGTGTCTGAAAAGTGGCCACCGTTCACTTTCTTTAGCATGCGTTGTACATTAAAAGGTTACTGTTTTTATCATAAGGACACACAGCAATATATAATGTATCCTATTGAATTAACCATGTAATGTCTTGCATAAGCATAACTTCAAAGAAGATAATAGAAAATACGTATTTATCAGGACTATCAGTGCCTATAATGTGTGTGTGTGTGTATTTAACCTCCTCAGACCACATCTAATTTCAGAAGCAGAACCATTTGTATGGTTTCATTTTGTAGAGGCAAACACACAGAGACATCTCCAACATCACAGAACACTTCTGTGGTGAGCGTAGCAGCTCCAAAATATGTGATTCTTCATACGTAGACAATATGTCACGTCATACATCACGTATGTAACACATTGATATTTCATTTAAGTCCCTTTTGGTTTGCTACACTATTTTTTTTAATTTACTGCAGATTGACATGAGTATCATAACACACACACATACAAGCACACACACACACACACACACACACACACACACACACACACACACACACACACACACACACTATGACCTTTCATATGCAGCAACCACATTGTTTTGTTCTAGGTAAGATGTATCACACCTTCTATGTGTAAAAAAAAAATGAGTTTCTTGTCTGTTGTGAAAGGAGAAGCAGAAACGGTTATCTGAAGTGACTGGGGGAGCTGAATCAGTCAAGACACCATATATGGAACTATTAATGGTTATCTTGCAGGAAACAGGTGTCTGCAGAATGAGAAGTATAACTGCACACTCGGTGTGCTGAAGGTCGTGTTGGGCCGAATCTGAAAGTATAAAATGTTCATGTGAGCTGTTCAAGGGGCGCCTTGATGCAGAGCTCAGTGAGCCCATATGCTTCATTCATTAAAGGCAGTTGAACTGTAAAAGAATACTATGTCTCTGGTATTTAATTATTTTGCTCACTTAACTAGACAAGCTGATATTTCAACTGCAACAACCTCTGTTTGAGCTGCACTATAAGATATCACTTCCATATCCACTCTGCTCTTTTACATGCTCTCATTATTTATCTGATATTACTGTTATTAATCCACAGTGAGGAAAAATGCTTTCATATTTTTGTTCTGACTGGTGCAACTCAGTCAAGCGTGGCCGAAACAGTACTGTTAAAAAATGAGACAAGTTCCTCTGTGCTCACATGGGATGGTGAGGCCTCAATACTTGTGCTGATGGGAGCCTCGCTATAGGCTTCTGCACACCTAGTGGCAGTGGAAGAATTTAGGATAGAGGAGCAAAGAAGTGCATGGCAGACAGGAGAAGTGTGTGGCAAGTTGAGATAAAAAATGATAGATAAAAAATCTAGGTAGAAAGACCTGAGAAAAGAACTCAATCACCGGTCATGGCATCGGAGGGACAATAATGTGAATGTTACGAGAATGAGAAAATTGTTGTATTTTGGATCAATGTGAGAGAGATCAGAGAATTCACTGATTAAGTCAATAATGGTCTTTATACTATGAAATGAAATGAAATGCATGAAACAGAACTATAACATCACTGCTGGAGATTTACATTGTTGATTATCTTTAATTACTCACACTCTTAACAATGAGGCAACTTGTGACTGCAGGACTGCTGAGGTTAACAGCTCAATAAATACTTTAATAAAATATGTCTTGATATTCACACATTTTATTCTCCAGATTCGTTTTGTGTCTTTTCTTTACACCACTGCTTTGTCCTTTCATCTTCACATCATCAGTATTTTCTGTTGTGGGGGATGAATGTGAACACACGCCCAACTCATCAAAGATATCTTTATTGCAGATGTGTACGTGCAGCTCGTCCGCATCGAGCAACCACATCCTGTGGAAACAGTGAAGCAGAAGTTCGGTGTAAAGAGAAGGAGGAGGTGTGAAGGGTGAAAATATGATTGGTGTGTAAAGGTTAAATCCAGTTTGAAACTATGATGTTCATGTTCTGCATTTATATTAAAGTTTTTATTCTTTTAAAATGCATTTAAAAATGTTTTAATGCATTATGTATGTATAAAATGTATTACACAAATACATTTGCCTTTGATTGATGTATTTCTCTACTGGCTTTTTAAAATTGCATCGTTATTGTGTTTGAAAAGTTTTACACATACAAACATTATCCTATTTTGTATGTGTACTTATTTCTACCTACAAATTCCACATTTTTATGTTACAAGTCAGATTTAATGACAATCATTAAGAAAATAAATCAAATCATCCCATATGCTCAAGTCACATATTGTAATCAGCCCATTAAATGACCGTTATCAGCTGTCATTGGGACCCAAAGATATGAGGCAGTGTGGCTCCACTCTCACTTCTGAGTTACAGGCGCCACCTAGTGGCCATAGTAATTATGACCTGGGGAACAAAAGATAGTAAAAGCAGCAGGAGATGACTGAGGCTGCCGTTGACTTTAACACGCATTGTACATTGAAAAATACTGTTTTGACATACAGCAATGTATAATGTATCCTCTTTAATTAATCATTTAATGTATTGTATTGGCATAACTCTAAAAAAGATATTGACTAAAATTACAAAATAGACCCTTAAGAAACATAATGCAAAAAACAGTGCTTTTATCAGCCCGGTAACAGTAATTTCACTAAGCAAGACCACTGATATGCTAGATTCTGGTATTTAATTACCTTTCTCACTAACTGGACAAGCTGATATTTCAACTGCAATGACAGTTCTGACTAAGTACAACCCAGTCAAGCGTGGCCGAAACAGTACTTTTAAAAAGTGTATTTAACCTGCTCAGTCCTCCTCTAATTTCAGAAGCAGAGCCATTTGTATGGTTTCATTTTGTAGAGGCAAACACACAGAGACATCTCCAACATCACAGAACACTTCTGTGGTGAGCGTAGCAGCTCCAAAATATGTGATTCTTCACACGTAGACAATATGTCACGTCATACATCACGTATGTAACACGTTGATATTTCATTTAAGTCCCTTTTGGTTTGCTACACTATTTTTTTTAATTTACTGCAGATTGACATGAGTATCATAACACACACACATACAAGCACACACACACAGACACACACACACACACACACACACACACGCACACACACACACACACTATGACCTTTCATATGCAGCAACCACATTGTTTTGTTCTAGGTAAGATGTATCACACCTTCTATGTGTATTTCTTTAACATGCGTTGTACATTAAAAGATACTGTTTTTATCATAAAGACACACAGAAATGTATAATGTATCCTCTTGAATTAATTAATGTAATGTCTTGTATAAGCATAACTTTGACCCTTTGTAGTGGCTGCAGTAAATGCTGTGTGTGTGTGTGTGTGTGTGTGTGTGTGTGTGTGTGTGTGTGTGTGTGTGTGTGTGTGTGTGTGTGTGTTTGTGTGTGTGTGTGTGTGTGTGTGTGTGTGTGTGTGTGTGTGTGTGTGTGTGTCTTTTCCATCTCCAGCAACTTCAAGTGTATTAAAAACTACATTGATTGGCCACTAGAGGGTACTATAATAAAAGCTTTTAAATCAACTATGATTTCTCTAGATTCACTGACAGACCAATGATAGAAAGTTTAACTCACACAGAATATCTTAGACAAACATAGAAAAAACATGACTTTGTTCCTTTATGGGACATTATAAATTACATTTGTGTTTGACACAACAACTTTTTTTTTCAAAGGTGTGAAAAATGTGAGAACCAAAATATTTTTGAGTAACTGTAAAAAAAGATCACTGGTCATGATATATAATAATTATTTATTTTTTGCTAACAGATTTTTTTTTTGCAGTAACATTCTGCATGTTGATCATTTGAAGTGTCAATGTGGTGCTTATTTATCTTTATTACAGGATTTTTCTGATGTCCTTTATCTACCAACAGCAGATTTTCTTTCCTGGTCTAGCTTTGTTTTTCTTATTTTATTTTATTTTTTTATTTATCAGCCACAAATTGCACTTTAAACTGTAAACATAGCTTAAACACAGAGTATCTTTCTCAAACTGCCCCTCTTCCTGGAATAGATCACAGGTGAATGACCTCTCCCTTTTTCTTCTTGTTCTCAAATGACAAGCTCTGCTTTGTCCACATATTTCTTAGTTCCCTCCCCTTCGGTCCTGCATTTTGAAGGTGGGTGCACAAGAGTGATTGTAATGAATCTGTGTGAAAACATTGACTAGGAGTGTTTCTTGATTCATGTTTGCAAAATGAATAAAGTCAGTTTCTTCTGTCTTTTCAAGTACAGATTAACGCAGTGGTCAGGGTTTATTTCAGGATTTCTATCAAAGCCAATTAAATAAATATTGATAATACATACTAGTACAGGTAAAAACAAAACCTCATACTACCAAAAAAGAGCACAATTCTAGTCACCAGAACTATATTATAAAGTCATCTTTATACCACACTCAAGTGTTTACAGTACTTCAGTATTCTTCCCCGGAGTTCTTTGTGCTCTCTCGTGTCACAGATGGAGCTGGGGAAGGTTCCACTTCATTTCTCCTTCTTTTTATTGAAGGGATAGTGTGTACTAAAGATGTGACTGCTCACTGAACCAATCACATCCTGCTCAGCCACATCACATTTTCAGATAATTGCAACGTTATTAATTATACAGGCCACCACTAAAATAGCAAACACTTGCTGTAAGCTTTACACTAGCATCTAGCATAAAAGACTAACTTCTGTGTCCCTGTCCAGTGTCCAAGAGAAAGAAAGCCTCCTCCCCTCAGTACTTCAACTCAACAGTCCTTTTGTCTGCACTGAACATTTCCTACAGTAACTATAACATTAACATGAACAAAGTCCATTACAGTATTTTATGTACCAATCACTACTTGCACGTTATAATTCATTCCCTCACTCCAGCTTTACCACTCAAAAAACTATATAAACCATGTACAAAGAAGCGTAAGTATGTAAGTATCTGTTAAGTTAAATAAAAACTAAAGACTGTTTTATAATCTAGTGTAAAAAATATTGTTGTCACTGTTGACACAAGCATTCGTGTGAACAGTAGTTCTGACAAATCGAAAGAACTCGTGCTGCTTTGTCAACAGAGGATGTTGTATCAACAAAGATGATTTCATGCATGAAGTTACATAGAGAGGTTTAGTAGTAGTAGAAGTTCACTTATACACTGCAGCAGCTGCTCTTCTCTCTTTAAAACAACATATTAAAACAAGGTTAGTCAATATATAACTGTTTTCATAATATTAATTTATCTAGTGGAGCAAAACTTGTTGTGATCTGATAGATATCAGTTATGAGTCAATGACACTAGGCTCTTAAATTGAGAATGTATAGAAGTCAGTGGAAAAAGGTTCACTTCTCTCAGTTTTATGGCTATAGAGGCTTGATGTATATATGTGTATAAAAATATCAATATGGCACTTCCTCAAAATAAAGTTTAATGCAATTAGTTTTATTTATTTATTTGTTTGTGTTTATAAAAAAATGTGAAAAAAATAACATTGACTATTAAAAAATAAGATTGATGCACCCTCATTTCTTCATTGTTTCAGCTTGTACCAAGATTTTTAGAAGCTTCATGCTTATAGCCATGAGCCTCTTTATTGACATTTTCGCCCTCTTGTATTTCTCTCCTCTGACCCTTGAGGACGGCTGCAGTGAAACTCCACTGACTGGATTGTATTCACTGACGTCTTTATCACACTGTGCTAACTGAGCCATTACTGATGTCTCTAAACATTCGATACTGTCTGCAACCTGCTGTTAGTAGTTCAATATAAAATAGACTGCTCTGGTCATTGATCATGATTGGCTGAGCTGTGTTCAAAGCCATTGTAAAAAACTCTAAACATGCACCTGTGACCCCAATGCAAATCACCTATACAAACTGTTTCAAAATATCACATTTTGTTGCAAATGTTGATTTACTGGGTGGGCTGGATGATAAGTGCCTGTGCAACCAAGTCTCACAGCAGTTTTTAAAATGGCCCACAAATTGAATCTATTGATTTATGTCCACAAATATTATATAGTACTTTGAAAGTATAAACACTATATTATTCAACATTTAACCAGGAGATTTTACCCCTGTTGTGTCTTTATAAGTCCCGGGAAGACCGGATAATTCACTGATGATTTTATTTATATCCTCAACATTTCTTCACACTAAAACAAGACAGTGTCCTGGATAACTCAAAAAAATGCTGGGTAAATGTTATGACCATCAGTTTTAATTATTTCACCATCAATTGCGAGAAATATGTTTTGTTTTTGCTGTTTCAGACAATAGCAGGAGTGGCTATTAGCCTACCCATGATCCTAAGCAAACGTTATTTGTTGTGAGGAATAAAAAG
Source organism: Scomber scombrus (assembly GCF_963691925.1). Taxonomy (NCBI): domain Eukaryota; kingdom Metazoa; phylum Chordata; class Actinopteri; order Scombriformes; family Scombridae; genus Scomber; species Scomber scombrus. The sequence goes on from NC_084980.1 coordinate 28,381,856, forward strand.
AGAAAAAAACATTTGTGTCTCAAATCCTCTGGTCATAGTTGTTTAAGACACGTGTGAAAACATAACATTTTAGTGGACTACTCCATTTCTGGAAACATTAAGTGTGCACACTAGTTTTGGCCATTGAAAATAACTGGTATCACTTCTTGTAAATGCTGATGGGTGGGGGAAGATGGTTTTCTATTTAAAGAAATCCTGAAATGCCGAAGGACCAGATTCTTACACTATCTAGATTATAAAAAGAAAATTAAACACAGTGTTTCATTTAGGGATTGAATGAAAACACACTTAAAGTTAGTAGAAGGTAAATATAAGTAAATATAAATTTGAATCTATGTTAAATGTTAATTGGTGTATGTAAATGCATACATTTCCAGTTTTGTTGTGTTGTTTGTAAATTGATGGCAAAAAACTATTAAAACATTTTCATACCATTTAAACAAGTCTGTGACACACCACAATGCAGAGACAGTGAATAAGTGGGTCTGAACACTTATAAAAGCTCTCATATCACAGTGATGATGGTGGGACAAATATTATTTTGTTCTATTCATAAAAGAAGAATGACATCATACTTTAGTGTCAACAGTGCTTTATGGGTGTGGTTTATTGCATAAAGTCATACAGTATAAAGAGGCAGAGTCAACGATAGACTGCTGTTATATGGAATGTATTACACTTCAGCAGCAGATCTGATCTTCTCTCTTTGAAACAACATAACAAAACAAGGTAAATTAATATATAACTGTTTTCATTATATTAAACTTAATCAGTGTAGTTAAACATAGTCTCTTGACTGATGCCAACTTTAAATATCTCATAATGATGACACACGCTGCTTGAAATTTTTCACAAAATAAGTTATAGTAACATAAAAACAATTGAATTTAAATATTTCCACACACACTGTTTAGCAGTCCATGCAGACAGATTTCTGAATCATTTTTTGGCCGACCATGCAACCCTCAGGGGACTGTACTTCAGAATACAGCATTACACAATGTTAACATTCTTGAAGAAAAGGTACAAGAGTGCACTTTAACTTAAACTAATTTGTTTATACTGCTATTTTTAGTTAGTTTAGAATACTCAAATATTAAAGTATTGATACTGCATAAAATATATACAATACCAAAGTAGAGCACAATTCTAGTTGCCAAAAGTACCCCAAAAATAGGTAGTAGTCATTGTACCATACATACTACTCAAGTGGTTCTACAGCACTTTAGTATTATACCTCTGACTACAGTAAAGAGTGGAATTAACTTAGATGTCTTTCTGTGACTTTGGATTTCGGACGTGATCTGTAAACAAATTATACATACCTAGACTTCACTGTGCTAGTTGTGTATGACATTGTATACGTTTCGTAAATCTTTTTATCTGTGTTCATCGCTGATCTGCAACCAACATCTCTTTGTTGGCATTGTTTGAGACAATGTTTTCAGTGAAAAGATAAGAGAAGTATGACAGAAGTAAGATCAGATAATTCCAGGAAATATAACTACTTGAGTGCAATGAATACTTTATAATTCCTCCCCACAACCACTGTTTTTTATAGGTGACCACAGCTATCGGCTAACATTAGAATCACGATCATGTAGTACAATAAACCTGAGGTGAATAATGCATTTGCTCAACATGGCAATGGGAGCAAAGCGCTGTAACGAGTCTTATCTTCACAACAACACACATAACATGAGAGAAAGAAAAAATGTATGTCTCCAGTGTGCTCTGTGTGCATGATGGAAGTATATGAAAATGTCATACATTATGATATGTGCACAGTATCAGAAGATTTCTAATAAATCTATTACTCCTCTCTTCGGTAATTTGAAAAGATAGTAATCAAGAATAAGTGATCAGTTTGAGAATACGCAAGTCGGCTGGTAATGACATGCTTAAGTGTTCATTTAGTAACCAGCATGCAGTGTGTTCAAGAGTAAAGCTGTGATGTATTCTGCCAAGGTCTTTTTTTCCATTTTTCAATGTTTCTTTTATATATACGAAGGGCCTTTTTAACATAATGGGGCCAGGTGCAACACCACGATTCACTCACCAACATGACAACTGTGTTTATGTAGATTAGGTGCTGCAGTGTGATTTTGGTGTTCGTTGTGGAACAAAATTGCATTTGCGATAAAAACCTTGGCCTTGGTGACAGCTGTTCCTCACAGCAGGTCGTCCACTAATCATTAAGTCTGGCAGTTTCTCTCTGACATGTTTGTGTTCATGTTTCAGGGTTGACCATGAAGATCTTTCTGCTTTTCAACATCACCTTCTTGATCTGTACGGCTCTATACTCAGGGTAAAACTCTGGTTTTCTACTGATTAAACAGGGTCACTTCATAAAACTAATATAATGAAAACAGTCAACTGCATGCTGCTCAAGGATCTAAGGCTGTCAGCGATAACTTTTTAATCACTTCTCAAGTCTGTTTTATTATCGTTGTTTTATTTTTATTTTATTTATTCAATTCCTCCATTTTGTATTGTACTTGTCCAATGTTGTTGTTGTTGTTGTTATGTAAATACAGTAACCAAACAAAGTAAATGTAATCTAAAAATGAGTAGTCATTAGTTGTGGAAATTAATTAATTTAACAAGTTTCCTGAAAGATGTTCTGAGTTTTTCCTGTTTACTTCAATACAGTCACAGTTTGTGGCTGCCATCTGGCAACTGGAATAAAAACAGATGCAGATAATGTTGGTTAAAGATCAATCTTTGGTCTGCCTTCAGTTTCAGGTGTTTTAATTCCTCACATCTTCAAGAATAATTAGTTAAACTTCACTGTTTCCTCCCTAAAGGTGTCTGTTGTGGAGCGCGACTGTTGCATCAACTATGTTCATGATCATCACAACAGTTATGTGTAAGTATCATGCAGAATTAGACACCTTTTCCCATGTAAAAGTGTTGTTGTACAAGATACTAAACCCCAAATTGCACCTAATGGTTGCATTTTTGGTGTGTGTGTGAATGGGGGAATTGTTAAAACATTGTTAAGCACTTTGAATAAAACACTATGCAGTTATTTAACCTGCTCAGATCACCTCTTCTAACACACGCAGACACATAGCAATTTTTGTTACGTTTGTCCCAGCAGCTGGCACAACATGGACACCTTCCTTCATAATTTAAATATTTTGACAAAATATGGGACTCAAGCTTTGGCAAAGTTCCAAATCAATTTTTTAATCTGTTTATTTGTTTAAGATATTTTATAAAATCGCAAATGAGGACTTTCAAATATGCAAAGGAGTGGAACTAAAATTTAACACTTATTCTATATCAGGAGCATTCAATTAAAATTCACTGAAGTCCAGTTTGTGAACATTTCCTCAAGTGAAGGTCCACAACATCATAATGTCCGTGTTGTTTTTCAGGACCTTGAAGTAGCATTTTAGTTACATCAGCATCTGTGTCCAGTGGCTAGATTGTAGACTGTCAAATAAATACAGTAGAATCAGTTTATTAGTATTTACACTAAACTGGTGGGATTTAAATAAATAATACAAATAAGATAAGAATAAAAAATATTAAAAAAAAAAAAGTTGTGTCAATTGGTGATTCATAGTAATGATTCAGAAAACATCAGAAATGAAACCAAACATATTAAAATAGTACAACTAATTCCATATGGTTCTTGAAATTATCCTTAAAAAACAACTTTAAAAGATAGAAAACGACATAATTAAAAAATAAGGAAGAAAGAAAGCATTAAGAATCTTCAGCAATTAAAGGATGAAACACTCGTGCACCCTAAAACTGTGGACTGTAGGCACAAACTGAGCCTTTCCAAACATTCATTCATCCCTGATGAGGACTAATTGAAAACATTTTATCAGTACATACTGATTGTTTGTCCTTTTTTCAGCCTCCAAGTCTACACCTTTCAAAGTCTTCAACAATGATGAGCTGATCAGGATTGTGATGTTGGGGAAGACTGGAGTTGGGAAGAGCACCTCAGGAAACACAATTCTGGGACAAAAGTCCTTTAAATCACAATTCTCCTTTACATCTTTGACTACACACTGTGAAAAGGCCTTTGGTGAGGTGGATGGACAAAGGGTTGCAGTTATTGACACTCCAGGCCTGTTTGACACCAGGAACACTGAAGAGAAAACAATTCAAGACATTTCACAGAGCATTGCTTTTGCTTCTCCTGGACCTCATATCTTCCTGATCCTCATCAAACTAGACAGATTCACAGAGGAAGAAAAGCAAACAGTGAAGAAGATTCAGGAAATCTTTGGTGAGGAAGCCTACAAATACAGCATGATTCTCTTTACCCATGGAGACCAGCTCAAAGGGAAATCTATCAAAAAGTCCTTGAAGGACAACAAAGATCTGAAGGAACTTGTTGCCAAATGCAACAGCCAGTATCACGTGTTCAATAATGATGTGGAGGATCGTTCTCAGGTCAGCAAGCTGCTCGAGAGGATAAAAAAAATAAATGTGCAGAATGGAGGAAGCTACTACACCACTGAAATGTTCCAAAAAGCAGAGAGAGCGATTGAAGAGGAGAAACAACGAATCCTGAAAGAGAGAGAAGAGCAAAACTGCAAAGAGCAGGAGGAACTGAGGAAGAAAATAGAGGAAAAGTATCAGCAACAGCTGAGGGAGGAGAGGGCTGACAGGGAGAGGCAGAATGAGTTGAGGGATGCTCGTGAAAAAGAAAAAGAGGAAGAAATAAAAAAACTGAAAGAAAAACAGGAAGTGCAGGCCAGAAGAGAAGCTGAGGAAAGTGGAACACCACTCCAACAAATAGTTGAGATTTTTAAGCAAATTCTTTTAACAGTTGTCCCACAACGACTGATGAATTTAATTAAGAACGTATATTTTTGATTTTGCATTGCACTGCAGGAGAATAAACTGTAGTGACTTACTAGAGTTGGATGTCTCGAGACCGGTCTTGGTCTCGAGACCGGTCTCGAGACCACTTTTACGTGGTCTCGGTCTTGTCACAGTCTCGACCGTCTTTGGTCTTGGTCTTGTCTTGGTCTCGGATCCCTCGGTCTTGTCTTGGTCTTGCGGTCTCAGGTCGACATAGTGGTCGGGAGATTTGCAACAAATAATGTCCATGATACAAAACATAACATTCGAAAATGCAACATTTAATTATTTCGCCTTTCACGCCCTTCAAATGCAACCTTTCAAATGCAACCAATCAATGACATACATGTATTTTGTTGTGATTATGAAACTGCCAGTCACACACATTCATGACATGCTCTGTCTCTGCATTGTTCTGTCTGTAGTTGAAATAATACCTTCTTAAATTTAATTTAAACTGGGACCCAACCTCTTACCCCAGTATGCTGCTCTTATTCAATTGATGCAAGTTATGGTGTAACACTAGCTCACTAGCTGTTTTTTTTTTTTTTGGTCTCGGTCTTGGTCTCGTCTCGGTCTCGTCTCGACTTTGTCTTGGTCTTGAATCAGTCTGTCTTGGCCCTGGCCTCGTCTTGGTCTCGGTCTTGATACCCTCTGGTCTTGGTAGTGTCTTGGTCTACAAGTCTATGACTTACTGATATTCACATTCTGTCTTTTATATTTTCTTTCAGGAAGGATGAGTCTTTTATTATGGGACATGATTTGTAAAAAATGCAGTTTTCTTAGATTTTGATGTTTGATATTTTCCTTCCAACATCTACCCTCTTTGTAGGAGCTTACTATTGTGCTCCAGCTCATAATACTTTTAAAGAATGTTTGGAGTATGTATTGTTTAAATGTTCAATGTTTGAAATGTAATATGTTTTAATGGATGATGTTATACTGATGTTTTTAAGAAATCTAATGTATGTAAGGATGTAAGGCATCATTGAGGTTGTGGTTTGAGGTCATTTACTGAACATGTAAGTAACATGTGGGTTACCACAGGGAAATGTCCTTATTATTTTTATAAATATAAATGACATGGAATCAGTTGTGTTGAAAATTGATTTTTACATACTAAAGATTCAGCCATTTTGTCTTTGCATTAGAATGAAAACTTTTTAGACTTTTAAAAACATTTTGGTCTTACTGGTGGTATCAGCAGATGCAGTTCATTACTAGAGCAACACTGCTACTGTGCAACTTTTAGTTGTGTGTGCAGCAAACAAACTCATGACATGAATAACTGGTTTCATGCTAAAGTAAATATAAAGTGTCAAGTGGAAGCCTTAAAAGAAAATCGATGTGGTATATTTAATTTATCAGACTTATTTTTCCTCTCACTAGCCAATCCAGGGAGGTCCAGTTCCTTTACTTTTTAATGGTCATTACAATATATACATTTATTTTTCTCTGGAAATTCAGGTCATTTTTAAAAGAAAAAAGTTAAGAGCAACTACACTTGTGTGTAGATTATTGAAGGTGGTTCACTTCTTCCTTTTTTCTTACTAACTTGGGATTCATCACCAGTCAGTCAGAAATGGAAAAAAAAGCCTTTTGGATGAGAGTTGAAATGCCTTCAAGAATCTACAATCAGGTTCGGCTACTCTTGACTCAATGCATTTGGAAATATTATTATTTATTTTATTATCTAATAAAAAACAAAAACAAACCAAACAACAACAAAAAACGGTTCTAAAGCTTCAGTAATTGAAATGATATAATTGGCAAATATAAAACAATAATAATAATAATAAAATATTGAGACACTGTGATTTAAATAATGATGTGTTTCCTAAGGCCAGATTTCATGTTGCAAAAATACAAGACTTTGTAGGAAAATGGAGGAACATCAATCTGGGACCACGAGAGAACATCTTTTTGGTTCAGGTCCCTTCATCTGTGATTGACATGGTCATGAATTATAATGAAGTAAATGAAAAGTATATGTCATGCAGGAGAATGTCAGTATAAAAAAATAAACTGAATACAAAGGAGAGGGGGGTGCTGTTCCTGGCTGCTACCAGGATGCACTCCTGCATGGATACTGACATTGTACAATGGCCCCCTCTACTGGCCAGGAATCACTATGACCTGTAAATGATCCAGTAGAAGACAAATGACTTATCTGTGAAGCAAATAACTGAAGTTAAATTAAACAGCTTTATCTAATCTATGAAAAAGTATGAATATAAACATGATTTAAAGTCACAATAACAAAATAGAATAGTTAATTACATTTGTTTCAACTTATTGTGTATTTATTTCAAATTCCTCAAAGCAATTTGTGTGATCTTATAGCAGAAGAAGCATTTACCTAATCGCACTTTTGGGAAGAAGTACTCCAATCCTTAAATAAAAGTACCAATGCAACACAATACTCTGTTACAAGTAAAAGTCCTGTGTTCATAATTAAGTAAAAGTACAGATGTATTATCAGCTAAATCTACAGTGGTAAAAGTGAAAGTTGCTTGTCTTGGGGAAAAGTGGTGATATATTATTATATATGACATCATTAGATTATTAATAGTGAAGCATCAGTGTTAGAGCAGCATGTTACTGTTTTAGCTGCTGGAGCTGGAGCTGAAATACCTGAAAAAACAAAGTTCTGATGCACAAATGTGTTTACATGATTTTTACATGGTTCTGCACTGCACGTCTTTCAGAGATCACGTGTCAATCAAACTGTGTGGGCGGGACTGTGCCTTCTCTTTTTGTCAGAGGACATTATGTTTCTGCAGGCAGCACTTTCTCTCTCTCTTCAGCCATGGTGACTTTTTATACTGACCACCTCTTAGTTTGCTGTTTATATTTTCCGTAAAAACAAACAATAAAGAGCTACATGAAGAAGAATATTTGACCCATACATTAAATTTAATTACGAACATTAAACAAGACATTTGCAAGGAAATACATTTTGCTCTAGCTAGATTAAAACCTGAGTTCTGGGTGTAATCTGTTTGAATTGACCAGGAAGTGAAGGACCATTATTTATTTCTTTTCGCAGTGAAAGCTGAACAGGAACATTTTTTAACCACCAGATGGTGACAAAGAGCAACACCGTGTACATTACTTTCCTTTGTGCTGATATCAGTATCTGTTTGCAGGCTTTGTCTCGGTGCAGCCTTTAACTTAACTAGCTGTTACCAATCTTTCCCTCAGTATATACAGTTATTCCAGTGTTGTTTAGAATCTACAAAAATGAAAATATTGACAAAAAAAAGAAAAAATACTTATGATATATAAAGTACAGTACTACTACTACAATATTTTATGTGTGCCTGCAGTAATATATGTACAATAATACTCACAAAGGTGTTTTACAGTAATTTAGTTTTCAACCTATAAATACAGTAAATGTATAATTAATATGGATGCCCTTTTATTGGCTTTTAGATCTGATCTATAAACAAACTATACACACCTAGATTTCACTGTGCTAGTTGTTAACAGTGTGATGTGGGTGTGCTTTGGTAAATAAAGCCTTTTTTATAAGAGGTGTAGTGTATTTGCAGACACGTAACTCTTCTCTTCAGCAGCACTCCTGTCCTGCCTCTGTGAACCAAACATGATCAGAAATACCAAAGAAACCAAACATGGTAAGTCAATGAATTCTCTAAGAGGTCAGTAAACTATTTTCTCTACATTTCTTTCTTAATTTTTTAATAAGTTTATTTGTCAGGGACAGTGCGTATTAATAAACATATCTGTAAATATGCCAGAATTAGACCAAAGGCTACTTTTCATCTGTTGTCCCTGGCCAGGTGTGAGTAGTAGTGGCAGTCTAAAATCAAGACCAAGAAACAGATTTAAAACATTATAAGACACTTACAATTAGTATAAAACACAGGGTGATATCTTCATCTGTGTTCAGATGGAGGAGTGTGATAGTAATCAGATCTGGTGTTGCTGAGATTAAGTTTCTTCATCAACAGACAAAATGCTTTCAGATAATTCCAGGAGGTGAATTTACTCAACAAAATTAGATTTCCTATAACCTTTCCATTGGTTTTCTGTGCAAATTTTAACTTTTAAAAAAAATTCCTCCTCTCACTCCATCTTTATTTCTATTAATATCTATATAAACAAACTGTATTTACAATGTTCCACCCAGCCTTGTTTGTTTGAGTGTAAATCTACCTGGCCAAAGGCAATTCTTTACAACCTGGGATTAGAGTCAATGGCAACAATTTTTAAGGTAGCATAAGTGTGATTTTCTGTAATTTCATGCAGTCTTTGTGTTGGATGTTTATGTTAAAATGGCCAAAAATTCCAAGTCCTGAGGTAAACATATGTGTAAATGCTCCCTGCAGGTTTTAATCCAGGAGGTCAGTTTGCTCCAAACACTTTGTTTGCAAAGTTACCTGTACTTGCTCCTTATGATGACATCAGATAGTCCGAGTATTCCCACAGGCTGTGCTTTGTTGGTAGCCTATGTTGCCTTGGTGTTGTGGTGCATAACAACTGAAAATGTGGGTGTGGTTTGTTGCATGAAGTTAGAAAGAGGCAGTGACAAAGATTTGCTCTTCCCTGTTTAAAACATAAATAATCAACATATTAAAACAAGGTAAGTCAATATATAATTGTTCTCATAATATTAATTGATCTAGTGGACTAGATGTTATGTTTTGACTGACATCAGGCATAAGTCAGCAATGACACTAGGCTATTAAATTGTGAATGCATAAAAATGAGTGTTAAAAATGATATTGTTTTCTTTCAGTTTTAGAGAGAGAGAGATTTAAAATTGCAATTATCTGTAATTCAGTTCTTCCTAGTCAACAATTCAGATATCCATAAAGACATTCTTCCTATCCTCAACTATTGTTTCAGATAACCACGTCATTCTTCCTGAGACAAATTACATCACTTTTGTCATTCATGTATTGGTCTTGCAGTTTCAGATATCTACAACTACATTTTTTGCAATAGAACTCTTACTAGAAAAGCTTCCATTTACCTAGTTGCAGTCCAATTCTTACCAATGATAACTATAGGGAGCAGGTAAGGTCATGTAGGCTTCTTGCCACACCAGAGCACACACACAGAGTGCTCAGCTCCGCCCACATACATGGCAGCAAAATGAAATATACACTCACACTAATCTGAAATGAACTGAGTGCACATAAATTGTTTGAATAACATAAATAAACCGTCTCTACTACATTTTGCTGTCATTTATGGTCGCATTGAGTTTCTTCTGTTTCAGCGTGGGCAGGGCTAAATGATAAACTAATTGATAAACATATGTGGTTCTTTAGAAATAACTGCACTAATTATTACAAATGGCATAAATAGATGTTGAAAAGTGGGTCTATTGTACAGTTCCTTGTGGGACTGTGGTACAGGTAATTGGTTAAACAATAAGTTAAATGTGTTAATAGACAACCTTGTTTTTATTTTATTGTGTGTAGAAATGCTACTTTCATTATAATCTACTTGTTAGTGCAATACTCAAACACACCACTAGATGGCAGAAAGCACTTAGGAGAAACTTAAAACCCTTTAGAGGCAAGGGCTGCAGAATAATTCCTGCAGGGGAGTTGAATGCAAACTCAAGTTTTGTGCATCTTTGTTTCTTCACAACTGCAGGGTTTATGACCTCAGCCTACCAGGCACAACAGTGACATCGAAACTTGGCACATCTTGCCCAATAAAAACAGAGAGCACCACCAGCCATAATTATCCGCTTCACCAAGAGAAAGGAAGCACAGTTAGTTAGTTTTCCTTCAGACAAGGAAGGAAACTAAAGGGTGCCATTGTGTACATCAGTGAATGAATATTAAAAGAACGTGGACATCGCAAGAAGAGCACGCATAAAAAGAACAACGAAATTCAAGACAACAAGCTGCAAATTATTCATTAAGCTAAATGGATCAACACCAGAGGCAGCGAAAGGTCTCAAAAAAAAGGACATCACCGAAATGCATAAATACGACGAATGAATCCAGTGACAATACAATAAGAAGGTAAGACAAACAGAGGGGTGGGGGGGTAGACCAGTCAATTATCCCAGATCCTGGATCAGGGGGAGGTACAGTTGACTTGGAGGGCCCAGTCAGAAGTGGTCCATCCACTGTTCAACTGTTAAATCATCTACTGGAATAGTTTGTCAAAATGGGCCTTTTCAAAAGTGTATAGTACTTGAGTAACTTCATCATTAACTTACTAAATCCACAGGAACACAATGCTACAGCAGAGTTAATCTATGAGTCTATACTCTATACTATACTATAACAATTAAAAGTGTTGATAATATAAATGACACAAGTGATCATCTGCCTGTCTTTGCAATTATACAGGCCTGTACTTTGACCGAGAAAAATATGTAAACCTTGATAATAATTAAACAGTACACAATGTGCAAGTAATAAAAGAAGACTGGAATAAAGTTTATGTGGTAGATGTAGATGAGGCCTATGAATCATTTTTGACCATTACAACAGATCTCTATGGAGGAAAAAGTACTGAATGCATGTAAGCCGAAAAACTTTTAAAGACGAGAACAAAAGTAGTTGAACACACATATAAAATATATAAAAACAAATTGCCTAAAATTATGACTAGCAGCAAAAAAGGACTACTACAATACATGGAGGATATTAAATGTAATTAATGAAACTGGGAAGGCAGGATACCATTTCCTGACAAAGAAGAGAGGTATTTATTGTATTTTATTTAGTTTTTTATCTGGATTGGTCCTGACGAGAGATTGCAAAGATTTTTAGCAGAGACAAAGTGGAAAGTAAAGAAATATATGTTAAAGCATCTATGTTTATAAGGGGAACAGATAAAGAAAAAGTATTGACACTGCTAAAAGTCTCAATAAGTAAGAAGTCCACAGAGTGGAATGGATTTGACATGTCCACTGTTAAAAATATTATTGAATGTATGTATAGCAAAACCTCTGGCACATATCCTTAACCTGTCAGTACAAACTGGTGTATTTCCAAGAAAAATGAAAACCTCTGAAGTCGAATCAACATATAAAGGCTGATTTAGGCTTCTGCGTCGGAACGACAGCGTAGGGGTCCGCGTCGACGCAGAGAGCTCTGCGTAGACATCATTTTCACACATGGATTGGCCACCACAGTGTCCATGAGTCCACATATGCCTCTATGGGAATTACTTTTATGTTTACAATTGACAGTTTGTGTTTTTCATTTCAATAGTCAGTTTGCTTTTGTCTTCTAGTGGCTGTCAGATGAACTGCTGCAGATAAAGTTAATTAATGTTTGATCTTTCATACTAAAAACCAACCAGGAGTTCCGAAACAACGTCAATTCAACATGGAAAAGACACAGAGTCGATGTGTGAGGTGGTCAATGCTCGAATTAAACTTCACATATTCAAAATTCAAATCTAATTTGAATTTCTTCCCTGCAGGTGTCTGTTGTGGATTGTGACTGCTGCATGCATTGTATTCATGATGATCATCATATTTATGTGTAAGTATTATGTATAATTAGAAAGTGGCAGTTCAATCCCCAACTATTCCTGTCTCCCTGGGCAAGATTATGTACCCCAAATTGTTTGGTATTGAAAGAACATTGATTTACTGGAAAAAGTGAACCGAACTGAACATAAATTGTTTGGTAGAAGGTCTTTTTAACACAACCAAATGCTGAACAAGATTTTTTTATGTGACCAAAATGTTATAATTAACTTTTATTAACTGAAAACACACTGAAATAGAAATAGCTAAATATATACTCCTAATCTCATCTGGGACTTTACGTAATGTACATAATCAACGTAGTCACCACAATCTGTTGCTAATATGTTTTTCTGAAGTAATACATTACTTGAGATGTAGGGTCCAAAAAAAAAGAGACTTCCATACAATCAGAGTTCTTTTTTCCTCATGGAGTCGCCCTCTGTTGGTCCTTATAAATAACGCAGGAAGAAGACACTTCCACATCACCTTCCTTTTTCAGACCTGGAGCTTCCATTGAGGTATTATAAGAGCTGGATATGATACTGCTACTCAGCCTTTCAGCCAATTCCCCCCAGTGGCCACATGTGGTATTGCAGTTAAAATCCCATCCAAAAATATTTTCCTCGTAGACCACCATTATAAAAAAGATGTCTGTTGACTGGACACTTCAAACTGTCAATTATCTTTGAACTTTTGATTGATTTAGAACAATGGAAGTTTTACATTTTTAAACAGTCCTTTTATTGATTCATTTACTGCAGACCTAGAAACAATGGGCAAGGAACAATTCTAAGGAAGATTCTTACCAACACCATCCATCCATAACTTGTTTGGCCTGCATCAAAATCCTATATGCTACTAATTATGACTTTCAAATATCCATAGGAGTACAATTACTGAGTTTAAATATAACTATCATATAAATCACATTTCAGCCATATTTAGACTTTGTAGCAGCAAGTTTTATCTAGCAAACCTTTTGTAGATAACAGATAATACACAGTAAGTCCAAACAAATCCACTGTGTTTAATACCTAGAAGAAGGACCAGTGTGTACAGTACATACAGAATAAGTTGGGTGTGTTGATAAATGACTTGATACTAGAACCATAAAGACTGACAATATCAAAGATGAATCAAAAATATATTAAAATAGTACAAAATTTTCCATTATAGTTCTTAAAAGTCTCCTAGAGCCATTTTACAAGATTTTGTACCCATACTCAAACTCATACTAAAAAATAAAGATGAAAAATGAATTAAGAATATTCAGCAACAAAGAGATTAAACACTCATGTACCCTAAAACTGTGTACTGTGTAGGCTCAACTTGAACCTTCCCAGCCATAGTTATCCATCCCTGATATGGACTCATTTGAAAAATGTTTTGGATATACATTGATTGTCTTTTTTTCAGCCTTCAGGTCTACACCTCCCACAGTCTTCAACAATGATGAGGTGATCAGGATTGTGATGGTGGGGAGGACTGGAGTTGGGAAGAGCGCCTCAGGAAACACCATTCTGGGACAAAAGTGCTTTAAATCTGGGTTCTCCCCTAAATCTTTGACACAACACTGTGAAAAGGCTGTTAGTGAGGTGGATGGACAAAGCATTGCAGTTGTTGACACTCCGAACCTGTTTGACACCAGGAACACTGAAAAGGAAGCAGTTCAAGATATTGCCCAGAGCATTTCTTATGCTTCTCCAGGACCTCATATCTTCCTGGTCGTCATCAAACTGGGCAGATTCACAGAGGAAGAAAAGCAAACAGTGCAGAAAATTCAGAAAATCTTTGGTGAGAAAGCCAACAAATACAGCATGGTTCTCTTTACCCATGGTGACGAGCTCAAAGGGAAACCTATCGAGGAGTTCTTGAAGGAAAGTGAAGATCTGCAGGAACTTGTGGCCAAATATAACAACCAGTACCACGTGTTCAATAATGACGCAAAATATCCATCACAGGTCAGCGAGCTGCTCACGAAAATCAGAAATATAAATGTGCAGAACGGAGGAAGCTACTACACCACTGAAATGTTCCAAAATGCAGAGAGAGCGATTGAAGAGGAGAAACAACAAATCTTGAAAGAGAAAGAAGAGGAACACCGCAAAGAGCAGGAGGAACTGAGGAAGGAAATAGAGGAAAAGTATCAGCAACAGCTGATTGAAGTTTGTCCTTCTTTTTTGGCCCTCAGGTGTACCCGTCCCACAATCTACAACAATGATGAGCTGATCAGGATTGTGATGGTGGGGAAGACTGGAGTTGGGAAGAGCGCCTCAGGAAACACCATTCTGGGACAAAGGTGTTTTAAATCTCAGTTCTCCCCTGAATCTTTGACTACACACTGTGAAAAGGCTGTTGGTGAGGTGGATGGACAATGGGTTGCTGTTATTGACACTCCGGGCATGTTTGACACCAGGAACACTGAAGAGAAAACAATTCAAGACATTTCCCAGAGCATTGCTTATGCTTCTCCTGGACCTCATATCTTCCTGATCGTCATCAAACTGGGCAGATTCACAGAGGAAGAAAAGCAAACAGTGCAGAAGATTCAGGAAATCTTTGGTGAGGAAGCCGACAAGTACAGCATGGTTCTCTTTACCCATGGTGACCAGCTCAAAGGGAAACCTATCGAGGAGTTCTTGAAGAACAGCAAAGATCTGCAGGAACTTGTTGCCAAATGCAACGGCCAGTATCACGTGTTCAATAAAGAGATGGAGGATCGTTCTCAGGTCAGGAAGCTGCTCGAGAAGATAAAAAAAATAAATGAACAGAATGGAGGAAGCTACTACACCACTGAAATGTTCCAAAATGCAGAGAGAGTGATTGAAGAGGAGAAACAACAAATCCTGAAAGAGAGAGAAGAGCAAAACCGCAAAGAGCTGGAGGAACTGAGGAAGGAAATAGAGGAAAAGTATGAGCGACAGATGAGGGAGGAGAAGGCTGACAGAGGCAGGGAGAAAGAGTTTAGGGAAGCTCATGACAGAGAAAAGGAGGAAGAAGTTAAAAAAAAAAAAAAACAACAGGAAGAGCAGGCCAGACGAGAAGCTGAGGAAAGCCCCTCATTAATTCAGTGGTTAATTAACAGTTCTATAGAATTTGTTAAATTTGTTAATGTAATTTCTGACTTACTGAGAAAGCTATAACACAATATGTTTCACTGCTGCAGTGTGATTATATATTTTTAATATATGTGAATGACTTATGACTATTTTAGTTTTGCAGAAGAATGAAAACTTAACGTAATAAAAAAGACAAAAAGACAGTATTACTGGTTGTATCAAGGTGTGATTAATTGCCACTGCTACTGTACTTTGCAGATGGTGTATCTGTTTAAAATGCATCAAACAAACTTACATGTTTCTAATGAAGAAGTCATTCAATAATTGGCCTTTTTGTCATCTAGTAACTTGAGTGTCAGACATCACCAGGTGGAAGCCTTAAAGAAAACAGATGTGGTACACTTAATTTAACAGGACAATTTTTCTACATACTAGCAGATCCACAAAGGTCTAACTCCATTACTTTCTAATGTTTATTACTATACATGGTGGACAGGATTGTGATGTTCTTTTCCTTCAATCGGTTGATTAGATTTAAGCTCTTGCAAACACAAACTCTTTTTATCAATTAATATTGAATTTCCATTCGGAAATATGAACAAAATCATCTACCTTATGGCCGAGAATGTATTTAACCACTGTGACATAAAGTGAAAGACAAGATAAAATAAGATAAAAGATTACATTAATTCATTAAACATTTAAACTGTTGTGTGGCCTGTATACTTAACTGTGTTGTTTCTTGGAATTTAACGAAGACTAGTTCTTATTTCATTGTAGCTGTTAATATGTTTAATCTGTTCACACCATTTTTTAAATATTAAGAAACATAAATTGTGATTTTTTCGTAATCATCACTCTTGAAATGAATTGTGAAATTAATAATAAATCATGAATAAAAACATTGATCAGGAGTGTTTTTCGGAATGTTGATGCATGTTTACAAAATGAAGTTGATTTCATCTGTCTTTCAAAGTACAGATAAAAAATTTAACAATAAAAAGAAAACAGTGGTCAGTGGTTATTTCAACACAGTCAGTGGTAAATTACATCACTCCTCTGGAGTGGATAATGTGAAACAACTGCAACAAATAAAATTCCTTCATGAGGATCAAGATTGGAAACTGTGACTAACTATAATATATACTTATATCTTCAAAGGTTTATGATTATATAAATGAGTTACCAGGATTTTTCTGTATCAAACTCAGTATTACAATTTTTCTCAGGTCTGTAGATGAACAGTGTACTTGTGTGATCTTATAGCAGAAGCAGCATTTACCTGAACTGCAGTACTCAGATCCTTAATTTTAGTAAAAGTATAGTAGGGGAGACCAGAGATGGTTGTAACACTTTTCGTGTCAGCACTCAGAACTTGCAGAATTTTTGTGATCGAGCACTCAAATGTTAACACAAATTATCCTCATTTGTATACTGAAAATAGCAATGTTTTCAACTTCTCCAACTATATCACTGTATTCAGTATTTGATATGCCATTGTTACAACCCACCCCACTACCAGCGTATGCTGTAACACAACCTGGGGTAAATTCTGGCAGCAAAATTAAAGAATTAAAAATTGAGACCACCCTACAAAATACACATCTAAATAAGTTAAATGTGAAAAAACAGTGGAACAGTGTTAGTGGTGTGGATCCTTGTAACATTAGGAGAGCTGTCTTAGAGACCACCGTCTGATAGTGTTGTACATAGTCAAGACCACCTAATCCGAGACCAAGTCAAAACCAAGACCGATCTCAAGTACTACAACACTACCGTCTAATAATAACAACTGACACAAACACATATGAACTGAAACCTTCACCAGGAGGTCTGAAGCAGCTCATCATAATCACTGTCAAATTCCAGGAAGATGTTTGATAATTAACGAACCAACAAGTTTGCACAGTATGTTTGTCTGAAATTATAAAACATGAACTGGAGTGTGTGTATCTGTGTGTGTGTGTGTGTGTGTGTGTCTGTGTGTGTGTGTGTGTGTGTGTGTGTGTGTGTGTGTGTGTGTGTGTGTGTGTGTGTGTGTGTGTGTGTGTTGGTTTTATCTAATCAGAGTAATCAGTGTTGCAGTGGAATTGATACAGACCGTAGCAACCAATTCCTATTTCGGACACAATAAATTGCACCTGTTAGATGCACAGTAGGCCATGCTAGTGTGGAGTGAGTCCATAGTACAAGTCTGCTGCCTCAATCAAGCAACCAGTCAACACCTCCTCTTGCTGCGCACTGAAGATTTTATGGCTGCTACGATAGCCCACATGATCACACTTTATAACTTATTATTACTTTATTGAGTTAATCATTGTACTGTACATGCCGGCAGTTTTCTTGATACCTTGATCTCTGAGGTTTTGCCAATTTCTTGCAGTATCTGCTCAGTGCCACATGTCAGATAGAGTAGTCTTTGGTGATTGACCTCACTGATGCAGACATCCCAACTATCCTGGAAGTTCCGGGAGTCTCCCGCATATTGATAGCGGCTCCCTGACGCCAGCAAATGAGATCCAATCTCCCGGAATCTGGAGCGAGTGAGCAATAGCGCGCACTACAGAGTGACAGCACGTGTGTGTGTGTGTGTGTTTGTGTGTAAATGCAGCCCAACCATCACCAACTGGAATGCACCATAACTTTCCCTGCCACACGTCATTTGATACAACCTTAAAGCTGCCGTATGTAGTTATGAGAAAAAGTGGACTTAGCCAGAAAATATGATTAAGTACAACTTCCAGGTCCCTTCTTTTTCCTCCCTGCCAGCAGCGTGTGCACAAGCATGATTGATGTTATTTTGATTTCGGAGCCGTGGATTCTTGCAAATCACATTACGACCACTGGATGGACCCAGAGACAGTGGATCCTTTCACAGTTTATCTGTATCTCATTCTACTGTCAGATCATAATGACAATTTGCAGTGCAGACACACACCTGTTGGTTTTCCTCTCCCACTGTCTGGGCATACTGAAAAAATGGAGTAGGATAGATAAAAATCTGAGACTTGGGATGGTTGTAACACTTTCTTAAAATGTATTACAACCATTCCCAACCCTGTCAGCCATTGCGGAAATGGATGCGGCAACATGGTGATTTGAAATTAGCATAGATAAAATGCCTCACATTTTATCTAAGAACCTATTCTACAAGTTACATAATTATATTATTATATTTTTGCTGGTAAATCGGCACATCTCTTCACACAGCCATGCAAATTCACATGCAAGGTCAGGTAGGGAGAGGTTATAAATTAAATTGATCAGAAGACTGTTATTTCATCCCTTATCAGTGAAATTGACACATTTACAACTATCCCTTTGTTACAACCATCCCCAGTCTCCCCGTATGTAAAAAAAAAAAACCCACTCCATTATAAGTTGAAGTACATCAAAATGACGCATTATAAGCTAAATCTAGTGTGAAAAGTGAATGTTTTGCTAACAAGGGATACATTAAATATGTTAAATTGCATTTTTACTGAAGCATCAGTGTGTAAGCAGCATGTTACTGTTGCAGCTGCTTGAGGTGAAGCTAGTTTGAACGATCAGTTTACTTGTTTTTAGATTGGTGTTTCTGCACTGCACCTCTTTCAGAGATCACGTCAATCAAACTATGTGGGCGGACTGTGCTGCCTTTTCTTTCCATCAGAGGACATTAAGTTTCTGCAGGCAGCACTTTCTCTCTCTCTTCAGCCATGGTGACTTTTTATACTAACCACCTCTTAGTTTTTCTGTTTATATTTTCCGTACAAACAAACAATAAAGAGCTACATGAAGAAGAATATTTGACCCATACATTAAATTTAATGAGAAACATTAAACAAGACATTTACAAGGAAATACATTTTGCTCTAACTAAATTAAAACCTGAATTCTGGGTGTAATCTGTTTGAATTGACCAGGAAGTGAAGGACCATTATTTATTTATTTTCGCAGTGAAAGCTTAACAGTAACATTTTTTAACCACCAGAAGGCGACAAAGAGCAACACCGTGTGCATTACTTTCCTTTGTGCTGATATCAGTATCTGTTTGCAGGCTTTGGTGCAGACTTTAACTTAACTTGCTGTTACTAATCTGTCCCTCATTTGCACATGTGTCAATATGTATTATGTTATTTTGTTCATTTTATTTTATTTTTTATTCTTGTGAACTTCGTCAAATCCTGAGTGTGGTGTTCCATTATTGTAGAGTTTGAATTTTTGTGCATTGTTTTATATTAGTTGTGAGTTGTTGAGCGTTTTTAAAGTTCCGGTTCACCTGTTGTAGCATGGGGGGGCTTAATTAATGAAACACACAAAGAATGCATGAGTGACGTCAGTCCTAAATCCCGGCAAAACCACTACAAATAATTGTGCTGGTAAAACGTGTATTGTGATGCTCTCTGTTAAGCTAGCACTTTAAGAGTCCTTTATTCTGGCCGAAACTGCATGTAACATAACAGTAGACCTTTATTAACATATTATTGTGTTTTGCCTTTGTATTTTCTCGCCAAAAACGGCTGTAACTATTTAAATTTAACGACGGTCCTTCTCATTGCATATTGTGTGACTCGCTGCAGGAGACAGCGTGTGTGTGTGTGTGTGTGTGTGTGTGTGTGTGTGTGTGTGTGTGTGTGTGTGTGCGTGTGTGTGCTGACTGTGCCCTGTGCTGCTCCTACAGAATAAACACCTGATCCTGATTCCTGGTGTGATTGGTGTTCTTCGGCCTGTGAGCAACCATCTTACAGCTGCTACACACATACAGTTATTAATGTGTTGTTTAGAATCTACAAAAATGAAAATATTGACACTGCATACTGCAGGTTTAAAAAAAAAAAGAAAGAAAAAATACTTATGATATATAAAGTACAGTACTACTACTACAATATTTGTATGTGCCTGCAGTAATCTATGTACAATAATACTCACAAAGCAGTTTTGCAGTAATTTAGTTTTCAATCTATAAAAACAGTAAATGTATAATTAATATGGATGCCCTTTTATTGGCTTTTAGATCTGATCTATAAACAAACTATACACACCTACATTAGATTTCACTGTGCTAGTTGTTAACAGTGTGATGTGGGTGTGCTTTGGTAAATGAAGTCTTTTTATTAAGAGGTGTAGTGTATTTGCAGACACATAACTCTTCTCTTCAGCAGCACACCTGCCCTGCTTTTGTGAACCAAACATGATCAGAAATACCAAAGAAACCAAACATGGTAAGTCAATTAATTCTCCAAGAGGCCAGTAAACTATTTTCTCTCTTTTCATTTTTTTTATTAGTTTATTTGTCAGGGACAGTGCATGTTAATAAACATATCTGTAAATATGCCAGAATTAGCCCAAAGGCTAGTTTTCATCTGTTGTCCCTGGCCAGGTGTGAGTTGGCAGCCTAAAATCAAGACCAAGAAACAGATTTAAAACATTATAAGACAAGTTAGTTACAATAAGTACTGTATAAAACACAGGGTGATATCTTCATCTGTGTTTAGATGGAGGAGTGTGATAGTAAAGAGATCATGTTGCTGAGATTAAGTTTCTTCATCAACAGACAAAATGCTTTCAGATAATTCCAGGAGGCGAATTTACTTGTTCAAAATTTGATTTCCTATAACCTTTCCATTGATTTTCTGTGCAAATTATAACTTTTTTTAAATTCCTCCTCTCACTCCATCTTTATTTCTATTAATATCTATATAAACAAACTGTATTTACAATGTTCCACCCAGCCTTGTTTGTTTGAGTGTAAATCTACCTGGCCAAAGGCAATTCTTTACAACCTGGGATTAGAGTCAATGGCAACAATTTTTAAGGTAGCATAACTGTGATTTTCTGTAATTTCATGCAGTCTTTGTGTTGGATGTTTATGTTAAAATGGCCAAAAATTCCAAGTCCTGAGGTAAACATATGTGTAAATGCTCCCTGCAGGTTTTAATCCAGGAGGTCAGTTTGCTCCAAACACTTTGTTTGCAAAGTTACCTGTACTTGCTCCTTATGATGACATCAGATAGTCCGAGTATTCCCACAGGCTGTGCTTTGTTGGTAGCCTCTGTTGCCTTGGTGTTGTGGTGCATAACAACTGAACATGTGGGTGTGGTTTGTTGCATGAAGTTAGAAAGAGGCAGTGACAAAGATTTGCTCTTCCCTGTTTAAAACATACATAATCAACATATTAAAACAAGGTAAGTCAATATATAATTGTTCTCATAATATTAATTGATCTAGTGGACTAGATGTTATGTTTTGACTGACATCAGGCAGCAATGACACTAGGCTATTAAATTGTGAATGCATAAAAATGAGTGGTAAAAATGATATTGTTTTCTTTCAGTTTTAGAGAGAGAGAGAGACAGAGAGAGGTATAGAGAGACAGAGGGAAAGAGAGAGAGAGATTTAAAATTGCAATTATCTGTAATTCAGTTCTTCCTAATCAACAATTCAGATATCCATAAAGACATTCTTCCTATCCTCAACTATTGTTTCAGATAACCATGTCATTCTTCCTGAGACAAATTGCATCACTTTTGACATTCATGTATTGGTCTTGCAGTTTCAGATATCTACAACTAAATCTTTGCAATAGAACTCTTACTACAAAATCTCCCATTTACCTAGTTGCAGTCGAATTCTTACCAATGATAACTAGGGAGCAGGTAAGGTCATGTAGGCTTCTTGCCACACCAGAGCACACACACAGAGTGCTCAGCTCCGCCCACATACATGGCAGCAAAATGAAATAGACACTCACACTAATCTGAAATGAACTGAGTGCACATAAATTGTTTGAATAACATAAATAAACCGTCTCTACTACATTTTGCTGTCATTTATGGTCGCATTGAGTTTCTTCTGTTTCAGCGTGGGCAGAGCTAAATGCTAAACTAATTGATAAACATATGTGGTTCTTTAGAAATAATAAGAAATCGGCCAATTCAAAAAGTTTTGAACAGGCACTGCACTAATTATTACAAATGGCATAAATAGATGTTGAAAAGTGGGTCTATTGTACAGTTCATTATGGGACTATGGTACAGGTAATTGGTTAAACAATAAGTTAAATGTGTTAATAGACAACCTTGTTTTTATTTTATTTTGTGTAGAAATGCTACCTTCATTGTAAGCTACTTGTTAGTGCAATACTCAAACACATCACTAGATGGCAAAAAGCATTTAGGAGAAATTTAAAACCCTTTAGAGGCAAGGGCTGCAGAATAATTCCTGCAGTGGAGTTGAATGCAAACTCAAGTTTTGCATCTATGTTTCTTCACAACTGCAGGGTTTATGACATCAGCCTACCAGGCACAACAGTGACATCGAAACTTGGCACATCTTGCCCAATAAAAACAGAGAGCACCACCAGCCATAATTATCCGCTTCACCAAGAGAAAGGAATTACATACGTTTCAGACAAGGAAGGAAACTAAAGGGTGCCATTGTGTACATCAGTGAATATATAAAGAACGAAGACATCGCAAGAAGAGCACGTATAATAAGAAAACAAAACAAAATCCAAGACAACAAGCTGCAAGTTATTCATTAAGCTAAATGGATCAACACCAGAGGCAGCGAAAGGTCTCCAAATCAGGGACTTCAACGAACTCCATAAATACGACGAATGAATCCAGTGACAACACAACAAGGTAAGACCTACAGAGGGGTGTGGGGGGTAAACGAGTCAATTATCCCAGGTGCAGGATCAGTCAGTGAAATTGCATTTGTGATAAAAACCTTGGAGGTGACTGTGGTTCATCCACTAATCAGAAAGTTTGGCAGTTTGTCTCTGACATGTTTATGTTCATATTTCAGAGTTCACCATGGAGACACTTCTGCTTTTCATCTTCACCATCTTCCTCTTAACGGCTTTTTAATCTGGTAATCTGTTAAACAGACACTTTTCATAAAACTGATATAATAAAAACTGTGAGCCTGCTTGAGGATCAGTGACATCTTTAAATCGCTTCTCAAATCTTGTTTTTTGTTATATTGTTGGGTATTTTATTCAGTTCCTCCATTTCATATTATTTGTAATTGTTAGATTTTATTACACTCCTGAAGTTTTAATCCCTGTTTAACAATGTAAAGTGTATCATTATTATTATTATTATTTGTATTATTATTATAATTGTTTTATCGCAATCACCATTATTATTTTTATCATCATCAATATTATATATTTATAGTATTATTGTTATTATTATTATTATTATTAGCACTAGTAGTAGGAGTAGTAGTAGTGGAAGTGGACTATAGTATCTAAATACAATAATTGAACAAAAAGATACATCTATAAATTCATCTAATCAGCCATTAAGAGCCGAACCTCTATGGGAATTACTTGTATGTTTACAATTGACAGTTTGTGTTTTTCATTTCAATAGTCAGTTTGCTTTTGTCTTGTAGTGGCTGTCAGATGAACTGCTGCAGATAAAGTTAATTAATGTTTGATCTTTCGTACTAAAAACCAACCAGGAGATCAGAAACAATGTCAATTCAACATGGAAAAGACACAGAGTCGATGTGTGATTTGGTCAATGCTCGAATTAAACTTCACATATTCAAAATTCAAATCTAATTTGAATTTCTTCCCTGCAGGTGTCTGTTGTGGAGTGTGACTGTTGCATGCATTGTATTCATGATGATCATCATATTTATGTGTAAGTATTATGTACAGTATAATTAGAAAGTGGCAGTTCAATCCCCAACTCTTCCTGTCTCCCTGGGCAAGATTATGTACCCCAAATTGTTTGGTATTGAAAGAACATTGATTTACTGGAAAAAGTGAACCGAACTGAACATAAATTGTTTGGTAGAAGGTCTTTTTAACACAACCAAATGCTGAACAAGATTTATTTAGGTGACCAAAATGCTATAATTAACTTTTATTAACTGAAAACACACTGAAATAGAAATAGCTAAATCTATACTCCTAATCTCATCTGGGACTGTACGTAATGTAAATAAACAACGTAGTCACCACAATCTGTTGCTAATATGTTTTTCTGAAGTAATACATTACTTGAGATGTAGGGTCCAAAAAAAAAAGACTTCCATACAATCAGAGTTCTATTTTCCTCATGGAGTCGCCCTCTGTTTGTACTTATAAAGAAGAAGACACTTCCACATCACCTTCCTTTTTCAGACCTGGAGCTTCCATTGAGGTATTATAAGAGCTGGATATGATACTGCTACTCAGCCTTTCAGCCAATTCTCCCCAGTGGCCACATGTGGTATTGCAGTTAAAATCCCATCCAAAAATAATTTTCCTCATAGACCACCATTGTAAAAAAGATGTCTGTTGACTGGACACTTCAAACTGTCAATTATCTTTGAACTTTTGATTGATTTAGAACAATGGAAGTTTTACATTTTTAAACAGTCCTTGTATTGATTCATTTACTGCAGACCTAGAAACAATGGGCAAGGAACAATTCTAAGGAAGATTCTTACCAACACCATCCATCCATAACTTGTTTGGCCTGCATCAAAATCCTATATGCTACTAATTATGACTTTCAAATATCCAGAGGAGTACAATTACTTTGTAGATAACAGATAATACACAGTAAGTCCAAACAAATCCACTGTGTTTAATACCTAGAGGAAGGACCAGTGTGTACAGTTTTCTCCAGGATCACGAACATACAAACTGAAATTCCCACATTGTACATACAGAATAAGTTGGGTGTGTTGATAAATGACTTGATACTAGAACCATAAAGACTGACAATATCAAAGATGAATCAAAAGTATATTAAAATAGTACAAAGTATACATTATAGTTGTCAAAAGTCTCCTAGGGCCATTTTAAAATATTTGGTACCCATACTCAAAGACACCACATACTAAAAAATAAAGATGAAAAATGAATTAAGAATATTCAGCAACAAAGAGATTAAACACTCATGTACCCTAAAACTGTGTACTGTGTAGGCAAAACTTGAGCCTTCCCAGCCATAGTTATCCATCCCTGATGTGGACTCATTTAACAATTGTTTTGGATATACATTGATTGTCCTTTTTTCAGCCTTCAGGTCTACACCTCCAACAGTCTTCAACAATGATGAGGTGATCAGGATTGTGATGGTGGGGAAGACTGGAGTCGGGAGGAGCGCCTCAGGAAACACCATTCTGGGACAAAAGTGCTTTAAATCTGGGTTCTCCCCTAAATCTTTGACACAACACTGTGAAAAGGCTGTTGGTGAGGTGGATGGACAAAGCATTGCAGTTGTTGACACTCCGAACCTGTTTGACACCAGGAACACTGAAAAGGAAGCAGTTCAAGATATTGCCCAGTGCATTTCTTATGTTTCTCCTGGACCTCATATCTTCCTGGTCGTCATCAAACTGGGCAGATTCACAGAGGAAGAAAAGAAAACAGTGCAGAAAATTCAGAAAATCTTTGGTGGGAAAGCCAACAAATACAGCATGGTTCTCTTTACCCATGGTGACAAGCTCAAAGGGAAACCTATCGAGGAGTTCTTGAAGGAAAGTGAAGATCTGCAGGAACTTGTGGCGAAATATAACAACCAGTACCACGTGTTCAATAATGACGTAAAATATCCATCACAGGTCAGCGAGCTGCTCACGAAAATCAGAAATATAAATGTGCAGAACGGAGGAAGCTACTACACCACTGAAATGTTCCAAAATGCAGAGAGAGCGATTGAAGAGGAGAAACAACAAATCTTGAAAGAGAAAGAAGAGGAACACCGCAAAGAGCAGGAGGAACTGAGGAAGGAAATAGAGGAAAAGTATCAGCAACAGCTGATTGAAGTTTGTCCTTCTTTTTTGGCCCTCAGGTGTACCCGTCCCACAATCTACAACAATGATGAGCTGATCAGGATTGTGATGGTGGGGAAGACTGGAGTTGGGAAGAGCGCCTCAGGAAACACCATTCTGGGACAAAGGTGTTTTAAATCTCAGTTCTCCCCTGAATCTTTGACTACACACTGTGAAAAGGCTGTTGGTGAGGTGGATGGACAATGGGTTGCTGTTATTGACACTCCGGGCATGTTTGACACCAGGAACACTGAAGAGAAAACAATTCAAGACATTTCCCAGAGCATTGCTTATGCTTCTCCTGGACCTCATATCTTCCTGATCGTCATCAAACTGGGCAGATTCACAGAGGAAGAAAAGCAAACAGTGCAGAAGATTCAGGAAATCTTTGGTGAGGAAGCCGACAAATACAGCATGGTTCTCTTTACCCATGGTGACCAGCTCAAAGGGAAACCTATCGAGGAGTTCTTGAAGAACAGCAAAGATCTGCAGGAACTTGTTGCCAAATGCAACGGCCAGTATCACGTGTTCAATAAAGAGATGGAGGATCGTTCTCAGGTCAGCAAGCTGCTCAAGAAGATAAAAAAAATAAATGAACAGAATGGAGGAAGCTACTACACCACTGAAATGTTCCAAAATGCAGAGAGAGCGATTGAAGAGGAGAAACAACAAATCCTGAAAGAGAGAGAAGAGCAAAACCGCAAAGAGCTGGAGGAACTGAGGAAGGAAATAGAGGAAAAGTATGAGCGACAGATGAGGGAGGAGAAGGCTGACAGAGGCAGGGAGAAAGAGTTTAGGAAAGCTCATGACAGAGAAAAGGAGGAAGAAATTAAAAAAAAAAAAAAACAACCGGAAGAGCAGGCCAGACGAGAAGCTGAGGAAAGCCCCTCAGTAATTCAGTGGTTAATTAACAGTACTATAGAAGTTGTTAAATTTGGTAAAGTAATTTTTGACTTACTGAGAAAGCTATAACACAATATGTTTCACTGCTGCAGTGCAATTATATATATTTAATATATGTGAATGACTTGCATTGATGTGTTGAAATGTGATTTTTATATACTGATGATTCAGCTATTTTAGTTTTGCAGAAGAATGAAAACTTAAAGTAATAAAAAAGACAAAAAGACAGTATTACTGGTTGTATCAACAGGTGTGATTAATTGCAACTGCTACTGCACTTTGCAGATGGTGTATCTGTTTAAAATGCATCAAACAAACTTACATGTTTCTAATGAAGAAGTCATTCAATAATTGGCCTTTTTGTCATCTAGTAACTTGAGTGTCAGACATCACCAGGTGGAAGCCTTAGAGAAAACAGATGTGAAACACTTAATTTAACAGGACTATTCTAACTCCATTACTTTCTAATGTTTATTACTATACATGGTGGACAGGATTGTGATGTTCTCTTCCTTCAATCGGTTGATTAGATTTAAGCTCTTGCAAACACAAACTCTTTTTATCAATTAATATTGAATTTCCATTCGAAAATGTGAACAAAATCATCTACCTTATGGCCGAGAATGTATTTAACCACTGTGACATAAAGTGAAAGACAAGATAAAATAAGATAAAAGATTACATTAATTCATTAAACATTTAAACTGTTGTGTGGCCTGTATACTTAACTGTGTTGTTTCTTGGAATTTAACGAAGACTAGTTCTTATTTCATTGTAGCTGTTAATATGTTTAATCTGTTCACACCATTTTTTAAATATTAAGAAACATGAATTGTGATTTTTTCGTAATCATCACTCTTGAAATTAATTGTGAAATTAATAATAAATCATGAATAAAAACATTGATCAGGACTGTTTTTCGGAATGTTGATGCATGTTTACAAAATGAAGTTGATTTCATCTGTCTTTCAAAGTACAGATAAAAAATTTAACAATAAAAAGAAAACAGTGGTCAGTGGTTATTTCAACACAGTCAGTGGTAAATTACATCACTCCTCTGGAGTGGATAATGTGAAACAACTGCAACAAATAAAATTCCTTCATGAGGATCAAGATTGGAAACTGTGACTAACTATAATATATACTTATATCTTCAAAGGTTTATGATTATATAAATGAGTTACCAGGATTTTTCTGTATCAAACTCAGTATTACAATTTTTCTCATGTTTGTAGATGAACAGTGTACTTGTGTGATCTTATAGCAGAAGCAGCATTTACCTGAACTGCAGTACTCAGAGCCTTAATTTTAGTAAAAGTATAGTAGGGGAGACCAGAGATGGTTGTAACACTTTTCGTGTCAGCACTCAGAACTTGCAGAATTTTTGTGATCGAGCACTCAAATGTTAACAAACATTATCCTCATTTGTATACTGCAAATAGCAATGTTTTCAACTTCTCCAACTATATCACTATATTCAGTATTTGATATGCCATTGTTACAACCCACCCCACTACCAGCGTATGCTGTAACACAACCTGGGGTAAATTCTGGCAGCAAAATTAAAGAATTAAAAATTGAGACCACCCTACAAAATACACATCTAAATAAGTTAAATGTGCATGTGCCAAAACAGTGGAACAGTGTTAGTGGTGTGGATCCTTGTAACATTAGAAGAGCTGTCTTAGAGACCACCGTCTGATAGTGTTGTACATAGTCAAGACCACCTAATCCGAGACCAAGTCAAAACCAAGACCGATCTCAAGTACTACAACACTACCGTCTAATAATAACAACTGACACAAACACATATGAACTGAAACCTTCACCAGGAGGTCAGAAGCAGCTCATCATAATCACCTTCAAATTCCAGGAAGTTGTTTGATAATTAATGAACCAACAAGTTTGCACAGTATGTTTGTCTGAAATTATAAAACATGAACTGGAGTGTGTGTATCTGTGTGTGTGTGTGTGTGTGTGTGTGTGTGTGTGTGTGTGTGTGCGTGTATCTCTGTGTGTGTGTGTGTGTGTGTGTGTGTGTGTGTGTGTGTGTGTGTGTGTGTGTGTGTGTGTGTGTGTGTGTGTGTTGGTTTTATCTAATCAGAGTAATCAGTGTAATGCAGTGGAATTGATACAGACCGTAGCAACCAATTCCTATTTCGGACACAATAAATTGCACCTATTAGATGCACAGTAGGCCATGCTAGTGTGGAGTGAGTCCATAGTACAAGTCTGCTGCCTCAATCAAGCAACCAGTCAACACCTCCTCTTGCTGCGCACTGAAGATTTTATGGCTGCTACAATAGCCCACATGATCACACTTTATAAGTTATTATTACTTTATTGAGTTAATTATTGTACTGTACATGCCGGCAGTTTTCTTGATACCTTGATCTCTGAGGTTTTGCCAATTTCTTGCAGTATCTGCTCAGTGCCACATGCCAGATAGAGTAGTCTTTGCTGATTGACCTCACTGATGCAGACATCCCAACTATCCTGGAAGTTCCGGGAGTCTCCCGCATATTGATAGCGGCTCCCTGACGCCCGCAAATGAGATCCAATCTCTCGGAATCTGGAGCGAGTGAGCAAGAGCGCGCACTACAGAGTGACTGCACGTGTGTGTGTGTGTGTGTGTGTTTGTGTGTAAATGCAGCCCAACCATCACCAACTGGAATGCACCATAACTTTCCCTGCCACACGTCATTTGATACAACCTTAAAGCTGCCGTATGTAGTTATGAGAAAAAGTGGACTTAGCCAGAAAATATGATTAAGTACAACTTCCAGGTCCCTTCTTTTTCCTCCCTGCCAGCAGCGTGTGCAAAAGCATGATTGATGTTATTTTGATTTCGGAGCCGTGGATTCTTGCAAATCACATTACGACCACTGGATGGACCCAGAGACAGTGGATTCTTTCACAGTTTATCTGTATCTCATTCTACTGTCAGATCATAATGACAATTTGCAGTGCAGACACACACCTGTTGGTTTTCCTCTCCCACTGTCTGGGCATACTGAAAAAATGGAGTAGGATAGATAAAAATCTGAGACTTGGGATGGTTGTAACACTTTCTTAAAATGTATTACAACCATTCCCAACCCTGTCAGCCATTGCGGAAATGGATGCAGCAACATGGTGATTTGAAATTAGCATAGATAAAATGCCTCACATTTTATCTAAGAACCTATTCTACAAGTTACATAATTATATTATTATATTTTTGCTGGAAAATCGGCACATCTCTTCACACAGCCATGCAAATTCACATGCAAGGTCAGGTAGGGAGAGGTTATAAATTAAATTGATCACAAGACTGTTATTTCATCCCTTATCAGTGAAATTGACACTTTTACAACTATCCCTTTGTTACAACCATCCCCAGTCTCCCCGTATGTAAAAAAAAACCCCACTCCATTATAAGTTGAAGTACATCAAAATGACGCATTATAAGCTAAATCTAGTGTGAAAAGTGAATGTTTTGCTAACAAGGGATACATTAAATATGTTAAATTGCATTTTTACTGAAGCATCAGTGTGTAAGCAGCATGTTACTGTTGCAGCTGCTTGAGGTGAAGCTAGTTTGAACGATCAGTTTACTTGTTTTTAGATTGGTGTTTCTGCACTGCACCTCTTTCAGAGATCACGTCAATCAAACTATGTGGGCGGACTGTGCTGCCTTTTCTTTCCATCAGAGGACATTAAGTTTCTGCAGGCAGCACTTTCTCTCTCTCTTCAGCCATGGTGACTTTTTATACTAACCACCTCTTAGTTTTTCTGTTTATATTTTCCGTACAAACAAACAATAAAGAGCTACATGAAGAAGAATATTTGACCCATACATTAAATTTAATGAGAAACATTAAACAAGACATTTACAAGGAAATACATTTTGCTCTAACTAAATTAAAACCTGAATTCTGGGTATAATCTGTTTGAATTGACCAGGAAGTGAAGGACCATTATTTATTTATTTTCGCAGTGAAAGATTAACAGTAACATTTTTTAACCACCAGATGGCGACAAAGAGCAACACCGTGTGCATTACTTTCCTTTGTGCTGATATCAGTATCTGTTTGCAGGCTTTGGTGCAGACTTTAACTTAACTTGCTGTTACTAATCTGTCCCTCATTTGCACATGTGTCAATATGTATTATGTTATTTTGTTCATTTTATTTTATTTTTTATTCTTGTGAACTTCGTCAAAACCTGAGTGTGGTGTTCCATTATTGTAGAGTTTGAATTTTTGTGCATTGTTTTATATTAGTTGCGAGTTGTTGAGCGTTTTTAAAGTTCCGGTTCACCTGTTGTAGCATGGGGGGGCTTAATTAGTGAAACACAAAGAATGCATGAGTGAAATCAGTCCAAAATCCCGGCAAAATCACTACAGCTATTGTGCTGGTAAGAAGTGTATTGTGATGCTCTCTGTTAAGCTAGCACTTTAAGAGTCAGTTATTCTGGCCGAAACTGCATGTAACATAACAGTAAACCTTTATTACCATGTTATTGTGTTTTGCCTTTGTATTTTCTCGCCAAAAACGGCTGTAACTATTTAAATTTAACGACGGTCCTTCTCATTGCATATTGTGTGACTCGCTGCAGGAGACAGAGTGTGTGGGTATGCTGACTGTGCCCTGTGCTGCTCCTTTAGAATAAACACCCTGATCCTGATTCCTGGTGTGATTGGTGTTCTTCGGCCTGTGAGCAACCATCTTACAGCTGCTTCACACATACAGTTATTAATGTGTTGTTTAGAATCTACAAAAATGAAAATATTGACACTGCATACTGCAGGTTTAAAAAAAAAAAAAGAAAAAATACTTATGATATATAAAGTACAGTACTACTACTACAATATTTGTATGTGCCTGCAGTAATCTATGTACAATAATACTCACAAAGCAGTTTTGCAGTAATTTAGTTTTCAATCTATAAAAACAGTAAATGTATAATTAATATGGATGCCCTTTTATTGGCTTTTAGATCTGATCTATAAACAAACTATACACACCTACATTAGATTTCACTGTGCTAGTTGTTAACAGTGTGATGTGGGTGTGCTTTGGTAAATGAAGTCTTTTTATTAAGAGGTGTAGTGTATTTGCAGACACATAACTCTTCTCTTCAGCAGCACACCTGCCCTGCTTTTGTGAACCAAACATGATCAGAAATACCAAAGAAACCAAACATGGTAAGTCAATTAATTCTCCAAGAGGCCAGTAAACTATTTTCTCTCTTTTAATTTTTTTTATTAGTTTATTTGTCAGGGACAGTGCATGTTAATAAACATATTTGTAAATATGCCAGAATTAGCCCAAAGGCTAGTTTTCATCTGTTGTCCCTGGCCAGGTGTGAGTTGGCAGCCTAAAATCAAGACCAAGAAACAGATTTAAAACATTATAAGACACTTACAATTAGTATAAAACACAGGGTGATATCTTCATCTGTGTTCAGATGGAGGAGTGTGATAGTAATCAGATCTGGTGTTGCTGAGATTAAGTTTCTTCATCAACAGACAAAATGCTTTCAGATAATTCCAGGAGGTGAATTTACTCAACAAAATTTGATTTCCTATAACCTTTCCATTTGTTTTCTGTGCAAATTTTAACTTTTTGAAAAAATTCCTCCTCTCACTCCATCTTTATTTCTATTAATATCTATATAAACAAACTGTATTTACCATATTCCACCCAGCCTTGTTTGTTTGAGTGTAAATCTACCTGGCCAAAGGCAATTCTTTACAACCTGGGATTAGAGTCAATGGCAACAGTTTTTAAGGTAAAGTGTGATTTTCTGTAATTTCATGAAGTCGTTGTGTTGGATGTTTATGTTAAAATGGCCAAAAATTCCAAGTCCTGAGGTAAACATATGTGTAAATGCTCCCTGCAGGTCTTAATCCAGGAGTTCAGTTTGCTCCAAACACTTTGTTTGCAAAGTTACCTGTACTTGCTCCTTATGATGACATCAGATAGTCCGAGTATTCCCACAGGATGTGCTCTGTTGGTAGCCTCTGTTGCCTTGGTGTTGTGGTGCATAACAACTGAACATGTGGGTGTGGTTTGTTGCATGAAGTTAGAAAGAGGCAGTGTCAAAGATCTGCTCTTCCCTGTTTAAAACAAAAATAATCAATATATTAAAACAAGGTAAGTCAATATATAATTGTTCTCATAATATTAATTGATCTAGTGGACTAGATGTTATGTTTTGACTGAAATCAGGCATAAGTCAGCAATGACACTAGGCTATTAAATTGTGAATGCATAAAAATGAGTGGTAAAAATTATATTATTTTCTTTCAGTTTTAGAGAGAGAGAGATTTAAAATTGCAATTATCTTTAATTCAGTTCTTCCTAGTCAACAATTCAGATATCCATAAAGACATTCTTCCTATCCTCAACTATTGTTTCAGATAACCACGTCATTCTTCCTGAGACAAATTACATCACTTTTGTCATTCATGTATTGGTCTTGCAGTTTCAGATATCTACAACTACATTTTTGCAATAGAACTCTTACTACAAAATCTCCCATTTACCTAGTTGCAGTCCAATTCTTACCAATGATAACTAGGGAGCAGGTAAGGTCATGTAGGCTTCTTGCCACACCAGAGCACACACACAGAGTGCTCAGCTCCGCCCACATACATGGCAGCAAAATGAAATAGACACTCACACTAATCTGAAATGAACTGAGTGCACATAAATTGTTTGAATAACATAAATAAACCGTCTCTACTACATTTTGCTGTCATTTATGGTCGCATTGAGTTTCTTCTGTTTCAGCGTGGGCAGGGCTAAATGATAAACTAATTGATAAACATAAGTGGTTCTTTAGAAATAATAAGAAATCTGCCAACTCCAAACGTTTTGAACAGGCACTGCACTAATTATTACAAATGGCATAAATAGATGTTGAAAAGTGGGTCTATTGTACAGTTCCTTGTGGGACTGTGGTACAGGTAATTGGTTAAACAATAAGTTAAATGTGTTAATAGACAACCTTGTTTTTATTTTATTGTGTGTAGAAATGCTACTTTCATTATAATCTACTTGTTAGTGCAATACTCAAACACACCACTAGATGGCAGAAAGCACTTAGGAGAAACTTAAAACCCTTTAGAGGCAAGGGCTGCAGAATAATTCCTGCAGTGGAGTTGAATGCAAACTCAAGTTTTGTGCATCTTTGTTTCTTCACAACTGCAGGGTTTATGACATCAGCCTACCAGGCACAACAGTGACATCGAAACTTGGCACATCTTGCCCAATAAAAACAGAGAGCACCACCAGCCATAATTATCCGCTTCACCAAGAGAAAGGAAGCACAGTTAGTTAGTTTTCCTTCAGACAAGGAAGGAAACTAAAGGGTGCCATTGTGTACATCAGTGAATGAATATTAAAAGAACGTGGACATCGCAAGAAGAGCACGCATAAAAAGAACAACGAAATTCAAGACAACAAGCTGCAAATTATTCATTAAGCTAAATGGATCAACACCAGAGGCAGCGAAAGGTCTCAAAAAAAAGGACATCACCGAAATGCATAAATACGACGAATGAATCCAGTGACAATACAATAAGAAGGTAAGACAAACAGAGGGGTGGGGGGGTAGACCAGTCAATTATCCCAGATCCTGGATCAGGGGGAGGTACAGTTGACTTGGAGGGCCCAGTCAGAAGTGGTCCATCCACTGTTCAACTGTTAAATCATCTACTGGAATAGTTTGTCAAAATGGGCCTTTTCAAAAGTGTATAGTATTTGAGTAACTTCATCATTAACTTGCTAAATCCACAAGAACACAATGCTACAGCAGAGTTAATCTATGAGTCTATACTAAAAACTCAAAGTGTTGATAATATAAATGACATAAGTGATCATCTGCCTGTCTTTGCAATTATACAGGCCTGTACTTTGACCGAGAAAAATATGTAAACCTTGATAATAATTAAACAGTACACAAGGTGCAAGTAATAAAAGAAGACTGGAATAAAGTTTATGTGGTAGATGTAGATGAAGCCTATGAATCATTTTTGACCATTACAACAGATCTCTATGGAGGAAAAAGTACTGAATGCATGTAAGCCGAAAAACTTTTAAAGACGAGAACAAAAGTAGTTGAACACACATATAAAATATATAAAAACAAATTGCCTAAAATTATGACTAGCAGCAAAAAAGGACTACTACAATACATGGAGGATATTAAATGTAATTAATGAAACTGGGATGGCGGGATACCATTTCCTGACAAAGAACAGAGGTATTTATTGTATTTTATTTAGTTTATTATCTGGATTGGTCCTGACAAGAGATATGTTTAATAGTCAAAGTAAGAGCATTTCCACAAGCACAATGCGAAGGGAACTCAAGGGATTGGGACTGAACAGCTGTGTAGCCTTAAGAAAACCACTAATCATTGAGGCTAATCGGAAAAAAAGGCTTCAATTTGCTATGGATATTTGCCATAAAGATTGGACTCTGGAGCAATTGAAGAAGGTCATGTGGTCTGATGAGTCCAGATTTACCCTGTTCCAGAGTGATGGGCGCATCAGGGTAAGAAGAGAGGCAGATGAAGTGATGCACCCATCATGCCTAGTGCCTACTGTACAAGCCTGTGGGGGCAGTGCTATGATCTGGGGTTGCGGCAGTTGGTCAGGTCTAGGTTCAGCAACATTATGAAAGAATGAGGTCAGCTGACTACCTGAATATACTGAATGACCAGATTATTCCATCAATGGATTTTTTCTACTCTGATGGCACAGGCATATTTTAAGAAGACAATGCCAGGATTCATCAGGCTCAATTTGTGAAAGAGTGAGCATGAGACATCATTTTCACACATGGATTGGCCACCACAGAGTCCAGACCTTAACCCCATTGAGAATCTTTGGGATGTGCTGGAGAAGGCTTTGCGCAGTGGTCCGACTCTCCCATCATCAATACAAGATCTTGGTGAAAAATGAATGCAACAATCAATCAATCAATCTTTATTTGTATAGTGCTGAATCACAACAAAGTCATCTCAAGGCACTTTACACATAGAGCAGGTTCTAAACCGTACTCTTCAAGTTTAATTTTAAAGAGACCCAACATTCCCACATGAGCAAGTATTTGGTGACAGTGGCAAGAAAAACCATCTGCCTCAACCGGTTGGGGTAGAGAGGAGAGAAAGGAAGGATAGGAGAGAAAAGCACATTGAAAATAAACATTGAAGCTAGTAGGTCCGGGACTGGATGTGGGTTATTGAATGCGTTAGTAGTATGTTAATGGATATAGATTGATTGATAGAGAGAGAGAGAAAGAGGAGGAGAGAGGAGCTCAGTGCATCATGGGAGTCACTGGATGGAAATAAATCTTGTGACATTGCAGAAGCTTATCGAAACAATGTCACAGCGAATGCGTGTCGTAATCAAAGCTAAAGGCGGTCCAACGAAATATTAGAGTGTGTGACCTTTTTTTTTGGTGGCGACTTTTTTTTTGGCCAGGCAGTGTATATGTGAAGTGTCCAAAATACTAAAGATTATTGTATTTGCAGATAATACAAATGTTTTTTGTTGTTGGGACAACTGGGAACAACTATTGGATAGAGTGAAAAAGGATTTGAAAAAGATAAAGAGTTGGTTTGATGCAAATAAGCCAACACTCAGTTTAAGTACAATGATATTTATAATCTTTGGTAATTGTTCAAATAATAAACTCATGATAAATGATGTAGACAGTACATTTCTGAATGACAATAGATAATACATTATGTTGAAAACCGCATCTTAATTATATTAAAATTAAAATATCAAAATCAATTACTGCTACATGTTTTTATAGCTGTCGTCATCTCATTGACAAACTACCACACTACCACACATTCATCATTGACCGTCCCTTCTTCCCTTTAACTGTCCATCACATGGTCCTTTACTTTCACCTCTCATCCCATCATCCCCTCATTGCTCAACCCTCACTCTTCACCCTTCCATCCTTAATCCCTCCATCCTTAATCCCTTCCTTTGGTCCCCCAACCAATCCATCAATCAATATCTCAGCTCTCTTCTGTTATTCTCAAATTCATGTTCTTGTTGATGTGGTCTTGGTTAGTGAAATTGCATTTGTGATAAAAACCTTGGAGGATTGTCTCTGACATGTTTATGTTCATATTTCAGAGTTCACCGCAGAGACCCTTCTGCTTTTCATCTTCACCATCTTC
Organism: Scomber scombrus; assembly: GCF_963691925.1. Taxonomy (NCBI): domain Eukaryota; kingdom Metazoa; phylum Chordata; class Actinopteri; order Scombriformes; family Scombridae; genus Scomber; species Scomber scombrus. The sequence goes on from NC_084980.1 coordinate 28,419,089, forward strand.
CCCTTAACAGCTCTTTAATCTAGTAATCTGTTAAACAGGCACGTTTCATTAAATTGATATAATATAATAAAAACTGTGAGCCTGCTTGAGGATCAGTGACATCTTTAAATCGCTTCTCAAATCTTGTTTTTTGTTATATTGTTGAGTATTTTATTCAGTTCCTCCATTTCGTATAATTTTAATTGTTAGATTTTATTACACTCCTGAAGTTTTAATCCCTGTTTAACAATGTAAAGTGTATTATTATTATTATTATTATTATTATTATTATTATTATTATTATTATTTGTATTATTATTATTATTGTTACCATCATAAATATTATATATTTATAGTATTATTGTTATTATTATTATTAGCACTAGTAGTAGGAGTAGTGGTATTGGCAATAGTATCTGAATACAATAATTGAACAAAAAGATACATCTATAAATTCATCTAATTAACCATTAAAAGCCAAACCTCTATGGCAATTACTTTTATGTTTACAATTGACAGTTTGTGTTTTTCATTTCAATAGTCAGTTTGCTTTTGTCTTCTAGTGGCTGTCAGATGAACTGCTGCAGATAAAGTTAATTAATGTTTGATCTTTCGTACTAAAAACCAACCAGGAGATCCGAAACAACATCAATTCAACATGGAAAAGACACAGAGTCGATGTGTGAGGTGGTCAATGCTCGAAATTAAACTTCAAATCTAATTTGAATTTCTTCCCTGCAGGTGTCTGTTGTGGAGTGTGACTGTTGCATGCATTGTATTCATGATGATCATCATATTTATGTGTAAGTATTATGTATAATTAGAAAGTGGCAGTTCAATCCCCAACTATTCCTGTCTCCCTGGGCAAGATTATGTACCCCAAATTGTTTGGTATTGAAAGAACATTGATTTACTGGAAAAAGTGAACCAGACTGAACATAAATTGTTTGGTAGAAGGTCTTTTAATACAACCAAAAGCTGAACAAGATTTTTTTAGGTGACCAAAATATTATAATTAACCTTTATTAACTGAAAACACACTGAAATAGAAATAGCTAAATCTATACTCCTAATCTCATCTGGGACTGTACGTAATGTACATAATCAACGTAGTCACCACAATCTGTGGCTAATATGTTTTTCTGAAGTAATACATTACTTGAGAAGTAGGGTTCCAAAAAAAAGACTTCCATACAATCAGAGTCCTTTTTCCCAATGGAGTCACCTCTGTTGGTCCTTATAAAGAAGAAGACACTTCCACATCACCTTCCTTTTTCAGACCTGGAGCTTCCATTGAGGTATTATAAGAGCTGGATATGGCACTGCTACTCAGCCTTTCAGCCAATTCCCCCCAGTGGCCACTCGTGGTATTGCGGTCCAAAAATATTTTCCTCATAGACCACCATTGTAAAAAAGATGTCTGTTGACTGGACACTTCAAACTGCAAACTAGGTCAATTATCTTTGAACTTTTGATTGATTTTTAACCATGGAAGTTTTACATTTTTAAACAGTCCTTGTGTGGAGGACCCCAAGCATAATAACTAATTGTACAATTAAAAATGTAATTAAATTAGTTATTAATTAATGAAATGCTTTATACTTTTTCAGTGACCCTTGTGGTCCTCCATAACATACATCCATGGGCTTGCCCTTTGGATAAACACACTATATAAATGGAGCTATTTAACCTGCTCAGACCACCTTTTCTCACACATGCAGACACAGTACTACTGTATTTCCATGGCTTAATTTGGTAGAGGCGGGGACACACAGTCTTCTCCAAAATCAAACACATTTTTATGTTATATTTAGTCTCTCAGTTTGCTACAGACCGACAGTTTAAATATAATCCTATAGACTATCCTATAAATCACAATTCAGCCATATTTAGACTTACTTTGTAGCAGCAAGTTTTAACTACCAAACCTTTTGTAGATAACAGATAATACACAGTAAGTCCAAACGAATCCATTGTGTTTAATACCTAGAGGAAGGACCAGTCTGTACAGTTTTCTCCAGGATCACGAACATATACAGTACATTGAAATTCCCGCATTGTACATACAGCATAAGTTGGCTGTGTTGATAAATTACTTGATACTAGAACCATAAAGACTGACAATATTTACAAAATATTAAAATAGTACAAATTATCCATTATAGTTGTTAAAAGTCTCTAAGGGCCATTTTACAATATTTGGTACCCATACTCAAAGACACCACATACTAAAAAATAAAGATGAAAAATGAATTAAAAATATTCAGCAACAAAGAGATTAAACACTCATGTACCCTAAAACTGTGTACTGTGTAGACACAACTTGAGCCTTCCCAGCCACAGTTATCCATCCCTGATGTGGACTCTATTTCGATATACATTGATTGTCCTTTTTTTCAGCCTTCAGGTCTACACCTCCCACAGTCTTCAACAATGATGAGGTGATCAGGATTGTGATGGTGGGGAAGACTGGAGTTGGAAAGAGCGCCACAGGAAACACCATTCTGGGACAAAAGTGCTTTAAATCTGGGTTCTCCCCTAAATCTTTGACACAACACTGTGAAAAGGCTGTTGGTGAGGTGGATGGACAAAGCATTGCAGTTGTTGACACTCCGGGCTGGTTTTACACCAGGAACACTAAAAAGGAAACAGTTAAAGATATTGCCCAGTGCATTTCTTATGCTTCACCTGGACCTCATATCTTCCTGGTCGTCATCAAACTGGGCAGATTCACAGAGGAAGAAAGGCAAACAGTGCAGAAAATTCAGAAAATCTTTGGTGAGAAAGCCAACAAATACAGCATGGTTCTCTTTACCCATGGTGACCAGCTCAGAGGGAAATCTATTGAGGAGTTCTTGAAGGAAAGTGAAGATCTGCAGGAACTTGTGGCCAAATATAACAACCAGTACCACGTGTTCAATAATGACGTAAAATATCCATTACAGGTCAGCGAGCTGCTCAAGAAAATCGGAAATATAAATGTGCAGAACGGAGGAAGCTACTACACCACTGAAATGTTCCAAAATGCAGAGAGAGCGATTGAAGAGGAAAAACAACAAATCTTGAAAGAGAAAGAAGAGGAACACCGCAATGAGCAGGAGGAACTGAGGAAGGAAATAGAGGAAAAGTATCAGCAACAGCTGAGTGAAGTTTGTCCTTCTTTTTTGGCCCTCAGGTGTACCCGTCCCACAATCTACAACAATGATGAGCTGATCAGGATTGTGATGGTGGGGAAAACTGGAGTTGGGAAGAGCGCCTCAGGAAACACCATTCTGGGACAAAGGTGTTTTAAATCTCAGTTCTCCCCTGAATCTTTGACTACACACTGCGAAAAGGCTGTTGGTGAGGTGAATGGACAATGGGTTGCTGTTATTGACACTCCGGGCATGTTTGACACCAGGAACACTGAAGAGAAAACAATTCAAGACATTTCCCAGAGCATTGCCTATGCTTCTCCTGGACCTCATATCTTCCTGGTCGTCATCAAACTGGGCAGATTCACAGAGGAAGAAAAGCAAACAGTGCAGAAGATTCAGGAAATCTTTGGTGAGGAAGCCAACAAATACAGCATGGTTCTCTTTACCCATGGTGACCAGCTCAAAGGGAAACCTATCGAGGAGTTCTTGAAGAACAGCAAAGATCTGCAGGAACTTGTTGCCAAATGCAACGGCCAGTATCACGTGTTCAATAAAGAGATGGAGGATCGTTCTCAGGTCAGCAAGCTGCTCGAGAAGATAAAAAAAATAAATGAACAGAATGGAGGAAGCTACTACACCACTGAAATGTTCCAAAATGCAGAGAGAGCGATTGAAGAGGAGAAACAACAAATCCTGAAAGAGAGAGAAGAGCAAAACCGCAAAGAGCAGGAGGAACTTCTAAAGATAATAGAGGAAAAGTATGAGCGACAGATGAGGGAGGAGAAGGCTGACAGAGGCAGGGGGAAAGAGTTGAGGGAAACTCATGACAGAGAAAAGGAGGAAGAAATTAAAAAAAAAAAAAAACAACAGGAAGAGCAGGCCAGACGAAAAGCTGAGGAAAGCCCCTCAATAATTCAGTGGTTAGTTAACGGTTTTGTAAAATGTGTTAAATTTGTTAAGGACTTCATGACTTTGTGAGAAATCTGTAACTCAAGCTGTTTCACTGCTGCAGTGCGATGATATATTTTTATGTGTTGAAAATTGATTTTTTTTTATTGATGATTTAGCCATTTTAGCTTTGCATAAGAATGAAAACTTAAAGTTATATAAAACATACATTAGTATTACTGGTGGTATCAACAGGTGTGATTAATTACTACAGCAAAATGGAGGCTAGTTGTTATTCCATCACATCTGATAATATGTTTAATCTTTTTACACCACTTTTTAAATGTTAAGAAACGTGAATTTTGATTCAGTTGTAATTATCACTGTTTAAGTCAGTAGAGCGTTTATCATTTTCTTCCAAAGAGCTGACATGATAGTGTAACAGAGTGATAGAAATTAATCTGTAGATGAAAACTTTGATCAGGAGTGTTTTTCTGAATGTTGATGCATGTTTGCAATATTAATAAAATCAGCTTCTTTTGTACAGATTAAAAAGTGTAAAGTGTTTATTTCAGAAATTGTATCAAAGCATCTGGAGATAATGAGAAACAATAACTGCAACAAATAAAATGACTATGAGGAAGTTGAAAAGAGTGAATGTAATATATATACATAAACGTCTTTGTTGGCATCAAAGGAGAGGGACGTGAAGAGATGGGAGGAGTCTGATAGTAATCAGATCACATGTTGCTGAGATTAAGTTTCTTCATCCACAGACAAAATGTTTTCAGATAATTCCAGGGGGTGAATTTACTTGTACAAAATTTGATTTCCTATAACCTTTCCATTGATTTTCTGTGCAAATTATAACTTTTTTAAAAATTCCTCCTCTCACTCCATCTTTATTTATATTAATATCTATATAAACAAACAAACTGTATTTACAATGTTCCACCCAGCCTTGTTTGTTTGAGTGTAAATCTACCTGGCCAAAGGCAATTCTTTACAACCTGGGATTAGAGTCAATGGCAACAATTTTTAAGGTAGCATAAGTGTGATTTTCTGTAATTTCATGCAGTCGTTGTGTTGGATGTTTATGTTAAAATGGTCAAAAATTTCAAATCCTGAGGTAAACATATGTGTAAATGCTCCCTGCGAGTCTTAATCCAGGAGCTCAGTTTGCTCCAAACACTTTGTTTGCAAAGTTACCTGTACTTGCTCCTTATGATGACATCATAGTCCGAGTATTCCCACAGGCTGTGCTCTGTTGGTAGCCTCTGTTGCCTTGGTGTTGTGGTGCATAACAACTGAAAATGAGAGGGTAAGAGAAAAAAACAAGTATCTAAACAAAATAATAAAATATAACTACCACAAAAGATGGGTGATGCAAATATATGAATATATTTGTACAATTGAGAATAAGTAACAATGACTTTATTCTTCGACTGTGTGTGTAGAGATGAGTCCAACTGTGCTGCAACTGTATTTTTGTTGGTATTTTACCCTTTAAAGTGTGATACTACACCAGAAACATACTGTCTGGTTTGTGAGTCTTTTATTACAGAAATTGCAAGCACAGTTTCATATCTAAACATCATAATTCATCTATATCTGTTTGGAGCCTCTATTAGTAGGGATCTCCAGGAAGTTGGCTACTTTGCTGAATGGTAAGGTTTGCCACTAGATCCTAAACCTAGTTGATGAGGCCGGCTGCACTCGAATTGAAAAGGCCAGCTGAACCTTTACATGCATGTTAAAAGAGGGTGTGCCATTTCTTGTAAATGCTGATGGTAGATCTAAACAACATGTACTCTTTATCAGGAAGAGCTCTGAACAGGGAAGACTGGATATTCAAGCTGTGCTAAAAATAAAATGGTACAATCATACGTATGAATCACAATGTTTCACTTAACAGCTGTAAACATATGAGAGTGAGAAAAGAAATACGTAAAGTAAACCACTTTACAAAGATGAGTGTCGTGTCAAACATAGTTGGGAAAAATGTTTGTCTGGTTGTAAACATTTTAAACCATTTTAATGTTTCTCTATATTGCTAAAATGTGGAAAATCTGAAGCCATCATACCACGGGCAACAAAGGCAAACAACGGCTTGAGCCCTTAACCCATTACCACAAACTACAAATACTCTGATGATGCTGCCATACTGGGATTATTATATGATGACACATGGCGCCTTGTCATTTTGACATTATGCATTTTAATTATACAAAAAAACAACTGAATTTAAATATTTCCACACTTGTGTTTCTATGCACCCATATCTCTGAATTGTTCTTTGGTCTATTACCTCAGAGGACAAATGCCATTCTACGTTGGTGTACTTTATGGGTGTGGTTTGTTGCATGAAGTTAAAAAGAGACAGAGTCACAGATATACTCTGAAATGTACTTCTTCACTACAGCAGCTGATCTGCTCTTCCCTGTTTAAAACAAAAATAATCAGCAACCTATTAAAACAAGGTAAGTCAATATATAATTGTTCTCATAATATTAATTTATCTAGTGGACTAAGAAGAGACAGAATTAACTTGTTACTTGAATGAGAAACTTTGTGAATAAATAGCCAATCAGAGTAATTTAATACATCCAAAAAACAAACAAACAAAAAGAGATAATGTCCAAAAATACAACTGTAAACATGTGAATAAATATTGTGAAACCTAATTGATAACCTAATTCTTCTTATCTAAAATGTAGTTAGATATCTTAAATCATAATCTATGTTGCACTGCTGCTTGATTCTGGCTTTTCCTTTTTTAAAATGGGGCCATTTTCATATAGCCTATTACAGCTGAACAGTAGGCCTACATAAAATATGTGAGGCTAGAAATATGCAATGCAGCAACAGCATCTTGATTCATATTTGGCCAGCATTGCCTAGTTTGACAGTTTGATCTGAGTTAAAGCTTGTTTAATGAACGTTTAATAAATAAGTGAACAGCAGCTCCATGTGTGAATGCAGCAGGGACTGGTTGATATGAACACTGTCACATCACAGCAAGGCAGGGCTCTTGCACTCTGACAATTTATTAAATCCTTAATGTTTTAATTGAGACATTTTTGATGAACATATGTGGTTCTTGAGAAATAATGAGAAATAATACGACATGCACGCTTTGAACAGGCACTGCACTATATTACAAATGGCATAATGTTGAAAAGTGGGTCTATTGTACAGTTCATTACGGGACTATGGTACAGCTCATTCGTTAAACAATTATTAAATATTGACACCCTTATATTTGCTTTTTTCCTTTTTTTATGTTTTTAAACCCTTTAGTTTTATTTGCGTGTAGTAGAGACGCTAATTTCATTGTAGCCTACTCTGCTTTAGTATTGCACAACCAAGTTGTTAGTGCAATACTCAAACAAGTCACAAGATGGCGCAAAACCCTTTAGACGCAAACGCTGCAGAATAAGTCCTTAAGCCGAGTTGAATGCAAACTAAAGTTTTATGTGTCTGTTTCTTCACAGCTGCAGGGTTTATAAAATCAGCCTACCAGGCACACGGTCCACACATCTGACATTACTGTCGACTGCAGTGACATTGAAACTTGGCACACCTTACCAACGAAAACAGAAAGCACCACCAGCCATAATTATCCGCTTCACCAATTAAGCTCCTCAGACAAGGAAGGAAACTAAAGGGTGCCATTGTGTACATCAGTGAATGAATATTAAAAGAACGTGGACATCGCAAGAAGAGCACGCATAAAAAGAACAATGAAATTCAAGACAACAAGCTGCAAATTATTCATTAAGCTAAATGGATCAACACCAGAGGCAGCGAAAGGTCTCAAACTCAGGGACTTCAACGAACTCCACAGATAGGACGAATGAATTCAGTGACATCCCAACAAGGTAAGCCCTACAGAATGGGGGGGGGGGGGGGGGGGGTTTAGGATCTAGTGGCAAATAAAATAGTCTACTGGAAAAGTTTGTCAAAATGGGCCTATTCAAAAGTGTATAGTATATTGACTTGCTAAATCCACAAGAACACAATGCAACAGCAGAGTTAATCAATTCAATGTACATTATAAGTCTATCCTCCTCAATGTCATGGCCAACTAGAATGAAAACTGAAGGTGCAAGTAATAAAAGACCTATTGAAACAAGACTGGAATGAAGTTTATGTGGTAGATGTAGATGAAGCCTATGAATCATTTTTGGCCATTACAACAGATCTATATATATTTTTTAAAAGTGTAGTTTGGTAAGTTGTGAAACAAAAATTTGCTGAAAAGCTTGTGGTCAACTAAAAGTACTGGATGCATGCAAGCAGAAAGTATACAAAGAACTTTTAAAGACAAGAACAAAAGAAGCTGAACACACATGTAAAATATATAAAAAGAAACTGACTAGAATTATGAGTAGCAGCAAAAATGATTACTACAATGAACTACTGGAGGAAAACAAAACAATATTAAAAGTACATGGAGGATATTAAATGCCATTAATGAAACTGGGAAGGCAGGATACCATTTCCTGACAAAGAACAACAGAGGAATTTATTGTATTTTATTTTTTTGCCTAGTTTGGCGAGAGATTGCAAAGATTTTTAGCAGAGACAAAGTGGAAAGTAAATACATATATGTTAAAGCATCTACGTTTATAAGGGGAACAGATGATGAAAAAGTATTGACACTGCTAAAAGTCTCAATAATTAAGAAATCCACAGAGTGATATGGATTTGACATGTCCATGGTTAGAAATAGCATTGAATGTATGTATAGCAAAAAATAGTCTATGCAAGAAATCATCACAAAACAAAATGTACTGTATTACCAACACAATGGTTTTAGAGCTAATATGACAACTGTGTTTGCACTTTGTAGAAGAAACAACAGCAATAAAAAATAAATAATATGCTGTAAGGGTATGTCTGGATCTCAAAAAACATTTGATATGGTAGACAATGGTTAATTATTAAGTACGTTATATCAGGGATAAGTGACCATTGCTGTTTATTTTGGACATAAATAATATATGTGATGTGTCCGAAATACTAAAAAATATTATATTTGTAGATAATATAAATGTTCTTTGTTGTTGGGACAACATGGAACAACTATTGGATACAGAGTTGGATTGATGCAAATAAACCAACAGTCAATAAGTACAATTATATTTATAATCTTTGGTAATCGTTCAAATAAGGAACTCATGATAATGATGTAGAAAGTTAATTTCTTTTTATGTTGAAAACCACATATCAATTATATTAAAGTTAAAATATCAAAATCAATCGCAATACTATATACTGTAAAGCCAAAGATCTACTAAACCAAGATCTGGTTTATACTTTATTTATATTTATAACTTACTATGTGGAAGTATGGGGAAATACACATACTGTATAACAAACCCCAATCCTTCAAAAAAAAGTCATAAGAATGGTAAACAAACTTACTTACAGAGAACCAACAAACTCACTTTTTATTTATTAAAAGCACTAAAAAAAGTGTAGACTGTAGTCTTTAATTTAATTGAAAGACAGCCAACATTCCCCAATGAGCAAGCATGTGGAAACAGCACACTCAGAACTCAAATAACATGTTAAACTGTGGCCTTATTCCTCTTCTGTGAGTTAATGTATGGGACAACTGCAGAGAAGAAATGAAAACATGGATCACTAATGAAATTTAAAAGACTCCTTGAAAATAATATCACTAGCAAGGACCGCACTAACAAGATGCACTTGAATGATTTATCAGAGTTCGAAAGCAACAAATTACATTTACTTGCGTTACTGTAATTGAGTAGCTTTTTTGTGTAATCTTTTACTTTTACTTAAGTATGTCACATTTTAAATCACATCCGTTACTGAGTAAAAAAATGTTGGCCGAAATAAAATTAAACACGCAAATGAGTTTGTACAATAGCGTTAACTAGCATGTTACTATAACATTCATAAAGTATTGCAGCCTATGACAACCTGCCAGCTAGCTTTCATGGCTACATATGGATTAATCTGTCTCACTCTGTAGGTACAGGCACGCAGTGAGCATGATGCGTCAATGTGCACAGGGCAGTGTCAGACATGAGAGATTTGAGCAAATGGTGCACAGGGTCACAGCCTTTTTTACAGGGATACTTAGAGTTTGGTTTTCTCTGGGTAGGGAAAGTTACAACGCTCATTTTGATTTATAGAGGTACAGTATCTGTTGGAAGAAGAAGAAAAGGATGGTTTACAGAATCCACAATTTATGCCACCTTCAATTCAATGGTTGTATTGTTTGAAAATGTTTTCCGGTGTTGACATTTTTTATTTTGTCATCGCACTTAAATAAGTAAAGCAATAACTTTCATTAAAACAACTCGGGCTACCCCCTTGTCCTTTTTGCACTTCGCAAGAGCTGACATGTTTGTGTTCATGTTTTCAGAGATCATCACAGAGACCCTTCTGCTTTTCATCTTCATCTTAACGACTCTATACTCTGGTAAAACTCTGGATTTCTATTGATTTAAACAGGCACTTTTCATTAAAATTAATACAATTTAATAAAAACTGTGAGCCTGCTTGAGGATCGGAGGCATCAGTGACATCTTTTAAATAACTTCTCAGATCTTGTTTTTCTTATCTTGTTGGGTATTTTATATAAGATTTGATTACACTCCTGAAGTTTTAATCCATGTTTAACAATGTAAAGTGTATCATTATTGTTATGATTCTTCTTTTTATTTTTTATTTTTCTTTAATCACAATCACCATTATTATTATTATCATCATCAATATTATATATTATTAGTAGTAGGAGTAATAGTAGTAGTGGTAGTAGCAATAGTATCTAAATGCTATATATGAACATCTATAAATTCAACTAATTAGCCATTAAGATACAAATCTCTATGGGAATTACTTTTATGCTTAAAAAAAAAAGGTTTATGTTTTTTCAGTTCATTTCAATAGCCAGAGTTTTCTTTCGCCTTCTAGTGGCCGTCAGATGAACTGCAGCAGTTATGTTGATTAACGTTTGATTTTTGGTACTAAAAACCAACCAGGAGTTCAGAAACAAAGTCAAATTAACATGGAAAAGATAGAGTTGATGTGTGAGGTGGTCAATGCTCGAATTAAACTTCACATCCTCAGAATTCAAATCTAATTGAGTCATGAACTTCTTCCCTGCAGGTGTCTGTGGTGGAGTCTGACTGCATTCATTGTATTCATGATGATCATCATATTTATGTGTAAGTATTATGTATAATTAGAAATAGAAATAGCTAAATCTATACTCCTAATCTCATCTGGGGCTGCAAAACATAACGTACATAATCAACATAGTCACCACAATCTGTGGCTAATATGTTTACTAAGGTAATACATTGTTTGAGAAGTAGGGTCCAAAAAAAAGAGACTTCCATACAATCAGAGTTCTTTTTCTTTTTCTTTCTTTTTTCCCAATGGAGTCGCCCTCTGTTGGTCTTTAGAAAGAACGCAGGTTTAAGACACTTCCATATCACCTTCCTTTTTCAGACCGGGAGCTTCCATTGAGGTATTATAAGAGCTGGATATGGCACTGCTACTCAGCCTTTCAGCCAGTTTTTCCCAGAGGCCACTTGCGGTATTGTAGCTCCATAAAATATTTTCCTCACAGACCACCATTGTAAAAAGGATGTCTGACACTTCAAACTAGGTAAATTCACTTGATTTTGAACTATGGAGGTTTTATATTTGTTTTGCTACATGTTTTTTTCATTTACTGCAGACCGAGAATCAAAACACAATTTCTAAGGAAGATTCATACCAACACCATCCATCCATACATTGTTTGGCCTGCATCAAAATCCTATATGCTTTAGGTTATTGTATATACTTCAAAACACTAATTATGACTTTCAAATATCCAGAGGAGTACAATAATAATAACTATATATTTTATTTATAAAGCACTTTACATTTCAAAAGGAAAACTCAAAGTGTTAAATATAATCCTATAGACTATCCTATAAATCAAAATTCAGTCATATTTAGACTTACTTTGTAGCAGCAAGTTTTATCTACCAAACCTTTTGTAGATAACAGATAATACACAGTAAGTCCAAACAAATCCACTGTGTTTAATACCTAGAGGACGGACCAGTCTGTACAGTTTTCTCCAGGATCATGAACTGAAATTCCCACATTTTTACAAGATTTGGTACGCATACTCAAAGACACCACATACTTAAAAAATAAAGATGAAAAATGAATTAAGAGTAGTCAGCAACTAAAAGATTAATCGAAGCTTATGAAGCGCAGTTTCAGGAGCGGGAAAAACACCCCAATTACACCCCTTCCGGCTCCTATATAAACCAGCCTAACTCCTCTTCCCCCTCTTTCGCTCTCGTATTCGAGTTTCACGTGCAGACAGTCTCAGTCAAGCTTTCATGGTCATCCCAGAAACAGATCGTACCTCCCGCATAATTGCATTAACAAAACTTGAACAAACGCTACGTTTACAACTCCAAGAGCCAACTCACCACGGATCACGAACTGCAGATCAACCCGTCCGACTTGACTGAAGATTCGTGTGAAACCGGTTCTCCTCTCCTCACCCAGCAGCGGACCGCAGCCGGGCGTCCCGGCTCTAAGTAGTGCACATACCGGCCTCGTGGGCTTTTAAACTCGCGCTCCCCTGACGTGACACTCCAGGTAGATCTGCGGCTCCTTTCCTCCACCAGCGAGGGTAAAAAACCAGGGAAGCAACGGGCATAGCCGCTGGAGCAGCTGCTTCAACTCTCCCCTCCTCCGCTGCTTCAACAGTCCAGGTACTTCTCCACCACGCCAAACTCACACGCCTCTGTCCGGCCGCCTTTACATCCACAAACGGACCCGACATCAGCGACCGAACCGCCGCCCGCCTTCAATGATTACTGCATAGGATGCATTCCCTATCAACCTCAGCTACATTAAACTAAAGCTTCATTGTTTACTCGGCGGCAACAACAGCCCAGTGTTGCCAACTCCTCTGTAAGGAAAGTAGCTATTGGCTGTACTAAAAGTCGCTAGAAGTCGCTAAATGACGTCATCACCTAATTTGCATAATTTTCGATTTGCGTGTAATTATAATGGACGCTGTAGGAGAGAGGAATAACATAAAAAAAAAACTAAATATGTTTAGAACTACAAATTAATATTCTTATGTTGATAATTGGTTTGTTTTTTTAAATTTAAATCAATTTTGTTCTATATTGTTAAATGTCAGATTATTACATTTACTCAATTACTCATTACTCATTTACTTTCCTTACTCCAGCCACAACATTTGCTTAGTCATGGACATCGGGGTCCACGATGCCAGCGACCATGTAGTTTCCTCACTCCGACCACAGCGTTTCGCTCAGACAGGGACATAGGGCACCACGCTGCCTGCAACCCACGCCGTCTTCCCACTCAGACCGCAGAGTTTCACTTACTCGTGGACATCGGGTCCACGATGCCAGCGACCTATGCTGTTTCCTTACTCCAGCCGCAACATTCGCTTAGTCATGGACATCGGGGTCCACGATGCCTGCGACCCATGCCGTCTCCCCACTTGGACCGCAGCGTTTCGCTTACTCGTGGACATCGGGCACCGGGAAGCCTGCGACCCATGCTGTTTCCTTAAATCCAACAGCAGCGCTTCGCTTAGTCATGGACATCAGGCACCGGGAAGCCTGCGACCCATGCTGTTTCCTTAAATCCAACAGCAGCGCTTCGCTTAGTCATGGACATCAGGCACCGGGATGCCTGCAACCCCTGCTGTTTATATGTCCAACCACAGAACTTCGTACCAACGTGAACATCGGGCACCGGGATGCCCACAACCCCTGCCGTTTTTCACTGTATCTACACCACTTCAATTTGGCCAGGATGTTCGATGTCAACGACCCCGCCGTTTACTCAATCCAACCATGGATCCTCGCCTAGTTCGACAGCAGGCAGCTTTTATCGGGGACATCCGGTTCTGGTTGCCGCAGCAGCCTGCTCTAGTCAAGGCTCCTGGCACTGAAGGCTGCCAGCACTCTGCTTTAACCGGGACATTCGCCACCGGGATACCAGCGCCCCCGCTGTCTCCTTATCGAGGTACCAGGATCACCCATATTCGACTACACCGATCCCTGCAAGTCATCTCTCCAGGGCAGTGACACCGGTATGTCATTGCTACTAAGTGCTACTCCTGCAACTTCATCAGACAGAACCATGCAAGCCAATTTTGGGGTTCCATGGTGGATGATAGCTCTCCGCCAAATGGCCAGCTGAGACCACCCCCTTTCAAACGTTTAATGTAACCTACCTGTCGTTCTATCCCGTCACTACGACCATTCACTATCCAGCTCCTTTCACACGTTCAACGTAACCTACATTTCTTTCTATCATCACTCCGTTCATTTATCAAAGCCCGTACACGTCATCCTATCTCGTCATTTCAACCATTTCCTTATTGACGTCCCTTTCATACGTTCAACGTAAGCTACACGTCATCCTATCTCGTCACTTCGACCATTTCCTTATCAACTCCCTTTCATACATTCAACGTAAGCTACACGTTGTCCTATCTCGTCACTTCGACCATTTCCTTATCAACACCCTTTCATACATTCAACGTATCCAACACGTCGTCTTTTCTTGTCACTTCGACCATTTCATAATCAACGTCCCTTTCATACGTTCAACGTAAGCTACAGCTCGTCCTATCTCGTCACTTCGATAATTTCCTTATAAATGTCCCTTTCATATGTTCAACGTAAGCTACACCTCGTCCTATCTCGTCACTTCGATAATTTCCTTATAAATGTCCCTTTCATACGTTCAACTTAAGCTACACGTCGTCCTATCTCGTCACTTCGATCATTTCCTTATAAACGTCCCTTTCATATGTTCAACGTAAGCTACACATCGTCCTATCTCGTCACTTCGACCATTTCATCAGCAACGCCCTTTCACAAGTTCAATGTAACACATGTTGTCCTAGTTCGTCACCATAACTATTTCATTATCGATTCCTCTTAGAGCCTCTCTTCATTGCCGAATTCAGACAAGTGCCTAATCATTCCTTGTCACACAGCACTTTCTCCACGTATCATCGTCGCACCATTCTGAAGATCCGCTCGGTGTTGGATCCTTCATACGGCCTCCCCACACCGCATTAAGAGCACAAACGATTCATTCAAATCTTGTTAATAAATTTGTCAAACATATCTCATTGGTGGTGTGGTCCTTGCTCGTGAATCGAAGCTTATGAAGCGCAGTTTCAGGAGCGGGAAAAACACCCCAATTACACCCCTTCCGGCTCCTATATAAACCAGCCTAACCCCTCTTCCCCCTCTTTCGCTCTCGTATTCGAGTTCCCCCACCCCCCTGCCCTCTCTTTCTGTTCTTCTCTCCTTTCTCATAGGTTCCAAGGGGGTCCTCGTTGCCCGGGCGCAGCAACGGATCCTTCATACGGCCTCCCCACACCGCATTAAGAGCACAAACAATTCATTCAAATCTTGTTAATAAATTTGTCAAACGTATCTCATTGGTGGTGTGGTCCTTGCTCGTGAAACTCTCATGTACCCTAAAACTGTGTACTGTGTAGGCACTTGAGCCTTACCAGCCATAGTTATCCATCCCTGATGTGGACTCATTTAACACATTTTTTGAATATACATTGATTGTTTGTCCTTTTTTTCAGCCTCCAAGTCTACACCTCCCACAGTCTTCAACAATGATGAGGTTATCAGGATTGTGATGTTGGGGAAGACTGGAGCTGGGAAGAGCGCCTCAGGAAACACCATTCTGGGACAAAAGTGCTTTAAATCCGAGTTCTCCCCTAAATCTTTGACACAACACTGTAAAAAGGCTGTTGGTGAGGTGGATGGACAAAGCATTGCAATTGTTGACACTCCATGCCTGTTTGACACCAGGAACACTGAAAAGGAAGTAGTTCAAGATATTGCCCAGTGCATTTCTTATGCTTCTCCTGGACCTCAAATCTTCCTGATCATCATCAGACTGGGCAGATTCACAGAGGAAGAAAAGCAAACAGTGCAGAAGATTCAGAAAATCTTTAGTGAGGAAGCCAACAAATACAGCATGGTTCTCTTTACCCATGGTGACCAGCTCAAAGGGAAATCTATCGAAGAGTTCTTGAAGGAAAGTGAAGATCTGCAGGAACTTGTGGATAAATGTAACGGCCAGTACCACGTGTTCAATAATGACGTAAAATATCCATCACAGGTCAGCGAGCTGCTCAAGAAAATTAGAAATATAAATGTGCAGAACGGAGGAAGCTACTACACCACTGACATGTTCCAAAAGGCAGAGAGAGTGATTGAAGAGGAAAAACAACAAATCTTGAAAGAGAAAGAAGAGCAAAACTGCAAAGTGCAGGAGGAACTGAGGAAGGAAATAGAGGAAAAGTATCAGCAACAGCTGAGTGAAGTTTGTCCTTCTTTTTTGGCCCTCAGGTGTACCCGTCCCACAGTCAACAACAATGATGAGGTGATCAGGATTGTGATGGTGGGGAAGACTGGAGTCGGGAAGAGCGCCTCAGGAAACACCATTCTGGGACAAAAGTGTTTTAAATCTCAGTTCTCCCCTGAATCTTTGACTACACACTGTGAAAAGGCCTTTGGTGAGGTGGACGGACAATGGGTTGCTGTTATCGACACTCCGGGTCTGTTTGACACCAGGAACACTGAAGAGAAAACAGTTAAAGATATTTCCCAGAGCATTGCTTATGCTTCACCTGGACCTCATATCTTCCTGGTCGTCATCAAACTGGGCAGATTCACAGAGGAAGAAAAGCAAACAGTGCAGAAGATTCAGGAAATCTTTGGTGAGGAAGCCAACAAATACAGCATGGTTCTCTTTACCCATGGTGACCAGCTCAAAGGGAAACCTATCGATGAGTTCTTGAAGAACAGCAAAGATCTGCAGGAACTTGTGGCCAAATGTAAGGGCCAGTATCACGTGTTCAATAAAGAGATGGAAGATCGTTCTCAGGTCAGCAAGCTGCTCGAGAAGATAAAAAAAATAAATGAACAGAATGGAGGAAGCTATTACACCACTGAAATGTTCCAAAATGCAGAGAGAGCGATTGAAGAGGAGAAACAACAAATCCTGAAAGAGAGAGAAGAGCAAAACCGCAAAGAGCAGGAGGAACTGAGGAAGGAAATAGGGGAAAAGTATGAGCGACAGATAAGGGAGGAGAAGGCTGACAAAGAGAGGCAGAATGAGTTGATGGATGCTCGTGAAAGAGAACAGGAAGAGGAAATAAAAAAACTCAAAGAAAAACAGGAAGAGCAGGCCAGAGAAGAAGCTGAGGAAACCAGTACAATAATGGAACAAATTGTATCATATATATACAGTTTTATAAAGATTTGGATGCAAACTAAAGCACCTATGGCACCTTTTAAACATCTGGTGAAGCATTTAATTCAGTAATGGGAATTTTTGGGGAGATTTTTGTTCTCTTTGGGAAGGATGAGTCTTTTATTATAGGACATGATTTGTAAAAATTGCAGTTTTCTTAGATTTTGATGTTTGATATTTTCCTTCCAACATCTACCCTCTTTCTAGGAGCTTACTATTGTGCTCTAGGTCAAAATACTTTTTAAAGAATGTTTGGATTATGTATTGTTTAAATGTTCAATGTTTGAAATGTAATATGTTTTAATGGATAATGTTATACTGATGTTTTTAAGAAATCTAATGTATGTAAGGATGTAAGGCATCATTGAGGTTGTGGTTTGAGGTCATTTACTGAACATGTAAGTAACATGTGGGTTACCACAGGGAAACATTTTAGGTCCTTATTATTTTTAATAAATATAAATGACTTGGAATCAGTTGTGTTGAAAATTGATTTCTACATACTAAAGATTCAGCCATTTTGGCTTTGCATTAGAATAAAATCTTTTTAGACTTTTAAAAACATTTCGGTCTTACTGGTGGTAAGGCCAGATTTCATGTTGCAAAAATACAAGACTTTGTAGGAAAATGGAGGAACATCAAACTGTGACCATGAGAGAACATCTTTTTGGTTCAGGTCCCTTCATCTGTGATTGACATGGTCATGAATTATAGTGCAGTAAATGAAAAGTATATGTCATGCAGGGGAATGTCAGTATAAAAAATAGACTGAATACAAAGGAGAGGGAGGTGCTGTTCTTGGCTGCTACCAGGATGCACTCCTGCATGGATACTGACATTGTACAATGGCCCCCTCTACTGGCCAGGAATCACTATGACCTGTAAATGATCCAGTAGAAGACAAATTACTTATTTGTGAAGCAAATAACTGAAAGTTAAGTTAAACAGCTTTATCTAATCTATGACAAAGTATGAATATAAACATGATTTAAAGTCACAATAACAAAATAGAACAATTAATTACATTTGTTTCAACTTATTGTGTATTTATTTCAGATTCCTCAAAGCAATTTGTGTGATCTTATAGCAGAAGCAGCAGTGGCGGCCGGTCAATGCGGGGCGCTGGGGCGCCGCCCCCATCAAATATCTGGCCAAAATCTACTTAAACATATTAAACATAAATGAATTAGAAAATGCTAAATAATTATGAAATAAATAGTATTTGTTAGCAAGATGGTCCTGTTAGCCTCTAAGCACCTGTCATCATTCATTTTAAATCGATTCCAAATGGTATTTTATTAATTTCTATATGTACTTCCTGTATGCGGGGCGCCGGACTAATGGAAGTCAATGCAAGCCCTCAAACTTTTGACAAGCATGTGACCTGAGGCTGCTCTCTCATTGGCCTGCGTCACGTTGCCCACGGGGCGCAGCTCAGTCCGCCCCGGACACTCCCACTTTTATTGGCAGCGAATTGTTGTTGTTTCATGTTTTTTAATCTACTGTGATTGGACAGTTCCGGCTGTCATTCAAGCCTTCCCGTCAGCTGCTGTCACCCAAACTCCTGCTGACGGTAGGTTCAGGAGATGACGTTAAAGTGGAGCCGCGGAAATTAAAGAAGATTATTTTGTAATTTCTCTACAAAAACATAATTTCACAAGACTTTCACTAGAAGAGAGAAAGAGGATAAAGCAGCAGCAGGTGATGGAGGAGCTGAGAGTTTCTCCTGCTGCTGTTATGATAAACGGAGCTGGCTAGCTGGATGCAGTGTGAGTTATTCCTTTTATTGCTTTATCTGTTTGCTGTTTCAAAGTGTCAGCACCGAAACGTTGTGGACAACGACAGGGGAACGAGACCTAAAACATCTCTCTGAAAAAAATCAAACAGAAAGCTGCAGCCATCGAGACAATAGCATGGAGCTAAGTTGTTTTTAGCAGACTTAGCATTGCTGAGCTCTTTCTGCAGCTGTTTCACCACATCTGGCCACATGTAGACCTCTGCTATGCCAAGCTCCAGAAGAGGAACATAGATTCAGTCAGTGGCTGCATCCAGCAGCTCCAACAGGACATATAAAAGATCAGGTAGTAGCTGCATTGCTGTTATTAATATTGTAAAGTGTTAAAAAAATACTTTATAAAAGACATAACTATGAACTGTAAAAAACTAAAATGCATAAATTCAGGATAAGAAATGATGGAAGTAATTTTGACTATTACAGTTGATTTGGGTACATTTCATTATTAAAATAAGTTAAATAATTTATGCCTAATCACAGCAGTGTATAGTGCTTAATGCGCCATCTATTGTCATGTTTAGGTATTGCAACAACTAACAGATTACAGTGAAATCAGGACTGAAGACACAATAACTAAAATATAGGTGGTGTCTCTTTTTAAGCATATTACCTTATTGGTAACTCTGCTTTAACTGCTGGTATCTTTAGGTGACGTGAGTGAAATGGGCATTTTATCATGTCTGGTTATAATTTTTTATTCCTCTCTCTGTGGGTCAGAGATACCATACTGGGACAAACCAGGGGACATTATAGTATGTTGTGTTGTTTTTAGATTAGTTTTTCTTTCTTATTTATATTTTTTTGCTGCGGTATGAAGTGGTGCTACGGCTTATTTGACACTAACCCTAGGACCACCAACCATCAAACTGCGCCCCCCCAAACATTTTTGTCACCAGCCGCCACTGAGAAGCAGCATTTACCTAATCACACTTTTGGGAAGAAGTACTCAAATCCTTTACTTAAATAAAAGTACCAATGCAACACAATACTCTGTTACAAGTAAAAGTCCTGTGTGCATGATTAAGAAAAAGTACAGATGTATTATCAGCTAAATCTACATAAAGTGTTAAAAGTGAAAGTTGCTTGTCTTGCAGAAAAGTGGTGATATATTATTATATATGACAGCATTAGATTATTAATAGTGAAGCATCAGTGTTAGAGCAGCATGTTACAGCATGTAGCTGCTGGAGGTGGAGCTGAAATACCTAAAAAAAAAACAAAGTTCTGATGCACAAATTTGATTACATGATTTTTACATGTTTCTACACTGCACCTCTTTCAGAGATCACGTGTCAATCTCACTGTGTGGGCGGGACTGTGCCTTCTCTTTCTGTCAGAGGACATTATGTTTCTGCAGGCAGCACTTTCTTTCTGTCTTCAGCCATGGAGACTTTTTATACTAACCACCTCTTAGTTTGCTGTTTATATTTTCCTTACAAACAAACTATAAAGAGCTACATGAAGAAGATATTTGACCCATACATTAAATTTAATGACAAACATTAAACAAGACATTTACAAGGAAATACATTTTGCTCTAACTAAATTAAAACCTGAATTCTGGGTGTAATCTGTTTGAATTGACCAGGAAGTGAAGGACTTTTATTTATTTCTTTTCGCAGTGAAAGCTGAACAGTAACATTTTTTAACCTCCAGATGGCGACAAAGAGCAACACCGTTTGCATTACTTTCCTTTGTGCTGATATCAGTATCTGTTTGCTGGTTTTGTCTTGATGCAGACTTTAACTTAACTAGCTATTACCAATCTTTCCCTCATTTGTATATACAGTTATTCCTGTGTTGTTTAGAATCTACAAAAATGAAAATATTGACAAAAAGAAGAAAAAATACTTATGATATATTAAGTACAGTACTACTACTACAATATTCGTATGTGCCTGCAGTAATCTTTGTACAATAATACTCACAAAGGTGTTTTACAGTAATTTAGTTTTCAACCTATAAATACAGTAAATGTATAATTAATATGGATGCCCTTTTATTTGCTTTTAGATCTGATCTATACACAAACTATACACACCTTGATTTCACTGTGCTAGTTGTTAACAGTGTGATGTGGGTGTGGTTTTGTAAATGAAGTCTTTTTTATAAGAGGTGTAGTGTATTTGCAGACACGTAACTCTTCTCTTCAGCAGCACACCTGCCCTGCCTCTGTGAACCAAACATGATCAGAAATACCAAAGAAACGAAACATGGTAAGTCAATTAATTCTCCAAGAGGTCAGTAAACTATTTTCTCTACATTTCTTCATCTGTGTTCACCTGAACTGAACTGCAGCAAACGCCTCTTTGCTGGCATCAAAGGAGAGGAAGTTTTCAGTGAAGAGATGGGAGGAGTGTGATAGTAATCAGATCACATGTTGCTGAGATGAAGTTTGAACAACAGCAATAACAGATTATCTTGATATACAGGCAAATATTTTCAGGAAGTGAACACATTTGTACAATATCTGATCTCCAATAACCTATGCATTGAAATTGTGTACAAATGACAACTTTAAAATTCCTCCTCTCACCCCATCTTTATTTTTATTAATATATATATATAAATATTCTGTATTTACAATGTTCCACCCAGCCAAAGGCAATTATTTAGAACCTGGGAATAGAGTCAATGGCAGCAGTTTTTAAGGGCACATACGTGTGATTTTCTGTAATGTCAAACTGTTATGATGATTATGTTAAAATGGTCAAAAACCTGAGGTGAACATATATGAAACGTTCCCTGCAAGTCTAAATCCATGGATTCAGTTTGCCCCAAGCACTTACTTTGCAAAGTAATCTGTACTTCCTCCTTGTGATAACAAAGATTGTTTGTATATGCCCACAGGCTGTGCTCTGTTGGCTGAGGTTGCTACTATTGTTTGATTATGTGGCCGCCTGAGCCGTCAGAAGTCTACTAAAGGGCAGCTTCCAAAAGGCCAATTACAACAGATAGGTCTATTGGGTGGACATACAAGGAACAGTACTCACTGCATAGGTGCTGATTGATAGCATTGGGCATACATTCTGAGACGAGATGGAGAAATGTGTGATGTGAATGTAATTTCCCATGATACTGGGCTTATATATGTCAATGAGTAGAAGGAGAATAATTATTAACACATCAAATAGGTGCAAGGCTATAGGAAAGAAGAAAAGCAACACTTACCCATGGTATTTAAATGAAGACTGATAATGCATTTTTTCCATTTGAACTTATGCCAAAGCGTCATTTGTGGTTAAAGTTTAATTTACTTGAACGAAGGCTGCAAAACCAGGGTTGATGCTTATTATATACAAACTTTTCTTTGCACCATAAATGTCCCAAATAGAGTACAGAGCTAAACTGTTTGATAAACACAGCTGAGAATTAATGATATCCATTCTCTCTCTCAGAACCTGACGGATACATTAATGAGCCGATCAGGATTGTGATGGTGGGGAAGACGGGAGTTGGGAAGAGCGCCACTGGAAACACCATTGTGGGAAAACAGTGCTTTAAATCTGAGTTCTCCCCTAAATCTTTGACTACACTCTGTGAAAAGGCATTTGGTGAGGTGGATGGACAAAGGGTTGCCGTTATCGACACTCCAGGCCTGTTTGACACCAGGAACACTGAAGAGAAAACAGTTAAAGATATAGTCCAGTGCATTGCTTATGCTTCTCCTGGACCACATATCTTTCTGATCGTCGTCAGACTGGGCAGATTCACAGAGGAAGAAAAGAAAACAGTGCAGAAGATAAAGGAAATTTTGGGTGAGGAAGCCAACAAATACAGCATGGTTTTCTTTACCCATGGTGACCAGCTCAAAGGGAAATCTATCGAGGAGTTCTTGAAGGAAAGTGAAGATCTGCAGGAACTTGTGGCCAATTGTAACAGCCAGTATCACGTGTTCAATAATGAGCTGGAGGATCGTTCTCAGGTGACTGAGCTGCTCATGAAGATCATTAATATAAAAGAGAAGAATGGAGGAAGTCATTACACCAAAAAAATGTTGCAGATGGCAGAGAGGGCGATCAAAGAGAAGAAAAGACAAATCCTGAGGGAGAAAGAAGAGCAAAGGCACAAAATGCAGGAGAGACTGGAGAAGAAAATAAAAGAAACAAAGACAGCACAAATGCATCCAAATACAGCATCTTTGGTCTCCGTCCTCGGGTGCCCCCACTTTCAAATCTCTTTTCCTGAGTGTCTGCCTCCCCAGATCTCTCTCCTGGGTCCCTTTGCTTGTAGGGACACCTTACGCCAGCATAACCGACCTCTAATGGTCGGAGGATGCATTGCATTTTCTTTCAGTGGTCAGTACAGAGAAATGTGCATGTCCAGGTTAATGAAATGTAATGTCATTACAAGATTGATAAAGTATAATGATATTGTGGGAACTGTGAAGTACATTCCAACCTTCAAATCCAACAAATAAACAAAAACAAACAAAAAAAACATGTTGGTTTTAACACACATAAGCAGATCTGATTTCCGGTCTGATGCTTCTCTTGGCAGGAAAGTATCACCTGTCCGTACCCACCAAAACCATTTCCAAACATACTTTTTACATAATGATTCATAAATGCTTTGAGTTCTCCAGTAAGGTTAAAGTTTGGTTAGGTGTAGGCATAGAAAATATTTGGGGGAAAGATTAAAAACTGCTACATTAAGGTTCAGGAGAGATCTTTGGTTAATAGAAAATCTTTTGGACTGTTCCAAACCACAAATCTTTCACTTATTTCAAGGTACAGAGAGTGTTTGATACTAAGTGTATGTTTTTAGTTTAATATTCCTTTAAACGTTGTTTATGTTGTTGTCCTCAATATATCCGGGCGTCAATACAATGTTTTCTTGTTCAGCTGTTTACAAGCATCAGACACTTTCACTTCATTTGAAAGCCTGCTGTAGGTTAAACTCAGAAGTGTTTTAAAATCATACAATCTTGTGAAAGTAGCATCTGTTGTCTGGTTTTGCAGATTCCATCTTTATTTGTCATCATGTTATGAAAAGACAGTTGGAACTACAGTTGGCCGGCCGCACCTTGTATGTGCACATTGGCAATTAAAACATTGTGTCCAATTTCTTGTAAATGACACTGATGCTGATGGTGAGGTGAACAATGAACAGGTTGTTCTGTTTATCTGAAAGAGCTCTGAACATGTGGGAGGGCTGGATATTCAAGCTGTGCTTGTCACAATTTATTGTCATGACATTTAACTCATGGGTGTCTATAACTGTGTAAGATAACCAATATTCAGCAGTGTCACAGACAAGACCAAAGATGTTTCTGTGCTAAACTGATAGGAATATGAAATGTATGTGTGTAATAAATATGATACTGAATCCTTTTCCGGAGTAATGTAGATGTTGAATCTGTATATAGACAACTGTTAATGTCCAATAAAGTATCTAAAGAACAGTTTCTGATTGTATCACGTATATCTTAATACAGTAATCACAGGCCATATACTTATGGACCATATAAACAAGCTATATACATATTATTGGTGACTGTAATTATTCCTTCTGAATCAGAAACAGAGTAAGTAAGTTCCCACATACAAGGAAATCTACCTTGGTGTTGGGGTGTTTAACAATCAACAATTAGAGGGTAAGAGAAAAAATGAGTAAAAAGTAACAAAAATAACTACCATAGAAGACTATTGATATAAATACATAAATATAATTGTACAATAGAGAATATTAATATTCAAAAGTATTTATTTACAAGATGACCATAAATGTTCAAATATTTTCAGTATAAACAGTATATGCAATGTGCAAGTGTAATAATACAAGGAATACAAATAATTGTCTTAGTGTTATCCTCCATGATAGATGTGATGTGTTCATAGAGCTGCTTAAAAACATGAAACGTTTTTATGATAATATACGATGTGATGTCCATGTGTGGTATAGAGTCTTTGTCAGTGAGGATCACAGCAGTAGGAACTACTATATTTGTGACATGACGGAGCTATAGGAACTTAATCATCCTAGAAGAAGTAGAGTAAAAGTAAACATTTGCATTAAATGGAAATATTAAAGTATAGTACACCTCATAACTGCAAGCATAATACTTGAGAAAATGTACTTTGTTACCTTTCATCATAATGTATAAAGGAGGTTGATAATCTAATCTATCTATAAATGCAGTCACTGATCAGGCTTTTCTTTGCTTCTCTGACATGAGCTGCTCACTGAACCACTCAGTGAATATTAAAGACATTTCTGGGTATAATGTTTCAGTAATGGGAAAATACAACAATGCTACTTACACTTATACTCTGGTAATGTTTTATAATTGTAGATGGTGAAACTACTTTGCAGACAGCAGAGGCTTTGTTGATGAGGCTGGCTGCACTCCAGTTGAATAGGCCAGCCACACCTTTCATGTGCACTATTGAAGTTAAAAGAAGGTGTGCCATTTCTTGTAAATGCTGATGGTAGAAGTGAACTAGATACAATGTTCATCTGGAAGATCTCTGAATATCTGGGTGGACTGGATATTCTTGCTAGATGCTGTGTTAAAAATAAAATGTTACAGCAATTGTGTGTAAATCTTAATGTTGATTTGAACAAATGAGAGCGAGAACTTTGTGGGAAAAGACATTTGTAAATTTAGCCAGTCTCTTAAGAAGAGAGTTTTAGCTCAAACACAGTTCGGCAAAATGCTGAAGCATAAGAAAATTATTTGTAAAAACTTTAACTTAAACCATTTTATCACAAGCCATAAAGGCAAATCATCAGCCCTAACATTAACCCTAAATGCTCTCATGACATACTGCCATACTGGGATTACTCAATGACAATAACTTCATCACAGCCTATCAACACATGTCTCATTCCACACAATAATACACTGACAGCAAATAAACGTGGACAACTCAACAAGCTGGTCATTAACATTCACCCACATTGGACTAAACCCCACTGCAACTCACAATGAAGTCAGCTCTGATTAAGACTGATTAAGATTACTGATATCCATAAATAATACTGACTCAACATCACACTCATCATTGAGGTTGGACAGGATTTAATATGTTATAGAACAAAGTTTGAGGAAACAAACTCTCAGCTCTCAGTACTTTCCAACAGCCAGCTGGACTACAGACATAAACACATCTAGTCTTTGTGGTGTTTTATGGGCGTGGTTTGTTACGCAAATCTTTTTTGATCAAGAGGCATTGTCGCAGACAGGCTAAACTTCACCTCTTCACTTCAGCTGCACATCTGCTCTCTATAACTCAAACATGGGAAGCCTATTTTCCAAGTATGGTAAGTCTGACTGCATTTATAATCGTAATCATATATAGTCTCTTCACATCTATAATATGCAAAACAAAGCCTCATTTGCAATCATTTGTATCAGTCTTTTAAATGGTCTGTTTTACCATCCTAATTATTTATTGTTTTTATTAATGTATCTTTGCTATTTTGTATTTATTTGACATCATGTGTTTGAACCTATTATTATATTTCCATTGTATATTTTCTTGTGTGTCCATGTGAATCCTAATCACATGTTAAATGTCCTTACACATTACACTGATTAAGCAGGGATTAGTGTATTAAAAGTCGCACCGGTGTATAAGGCGTCTATTGTGGGGGGTCACATGTGGGGGAAAAAAACCTTTTCTATTAAAGACTGGTTTGTTTTTAATGCACTAGTAGGTATTAATTTATAAACACATATGTTTATACTCCAAAACTTTTTAAATTTACATGTATTTGAAACCCAATAAAACACACATATTACACCTGTGTGTCGGGTTAATGATTAATGGTCCGGTAATGATGGTCTTAATTGAACTGGATCAGTATATTAAGTCAGACCTGGTTCAGGTGATGCCCCAACTTTAAATTAAACCTTTTAAAAGAACACAGTAACTTTAAATATTTAATACTGTGTGCTTACAGGAGTCCCAAAAACTCTTCGTCAGAGCTGTCGCTGTGCGCAAATATTGCGCCCAAGTCATAGTAAGGACTCAATGTCCTCGGACTCGTGTCAGTCCCAGAGTCAAACAAAGCATCACCCTCATGTGTCCTCATACTGTGCGTCTCTGCCACAGCTCAATAGAAGCTGCTCATCAACGTGCTTTTACACATTGTGTTTCAACATCTGCTGCTGTCCCAAACCAGTGTCCCGAAATACAATCAGCACCCAACAGTGAACACACACACACACACACACACGCACACGCACACGCACACGCACACTCACACACACACACATACATATAGATATTGCTCCTTGTCTTTACAACAGTTGCATAAAGAAAACAAAATACTAAATACTAAAGCAAGTAAGATTGTGCTGCACAAGGTCTAAAGACTTTACCATCAGCCACACCTGTTATAAGTAGTGGAGTAGGTGGATACAAATACACAGACTACAGGTTGACCGAGGCTAAAGACACATCTTTATTTTGAGATAGTGCAAGCGAAAACAAAACTGGCTGCTTGCAGAACAAGACTGAACTGAACAACTAAACTGAGGTGAAAATGGGGACTGAAATACAAACTGAATTAATGAGGGAATGATGAAGAGGTGATCAAACTGAGAATAGGCAAATACCTGATAGGCTGAGGGAAAACCATGGAACAGGGCAAGGCTGACAAGACTAATACAGGACAGGTATGAAGGTAACAGCAGGCTGTGTCAAAACACAGAGCAAGCACACGGAAGGGAAACACAGAGCTAACAGAAAACTAAAAACCCAGAAAACACAATATAACCAAGCACAAACCTCTTAAAGTAAACCAGCATATAATAACCCATTCAAGAATGTACATGAATATAAACTTAAGTATACAAAACTATAAAAAACTATAACTAACTAATAATGAAAGACAGTCCAAAAAACATAATTTCATGACAACAACATGAGGCTGTAGCACCTGTCCTTTAAAGGACAATCAGCATCAATAAACACACACCTCACACAATATAAAATGACCAGTATATAAAATGAAAGAATATAATACAAGGTAAACAATTGTACTTTGGGGCATATTTATTGAAATATGTTCATATCAGGCGGGGAGTTCCGGTCCTCTAAAATGATGCCAAAGCGGAAGTAACTTAAAACTGCATTCTATCAAAAGGCCACCAGGGGGCGACCGTTTTGGTGTCAAAAGGACTTCCGTCTCTATACAAGTCAATGGAGAATTCACCAACTTCTCACTTGATTTCTAACCTCAGTAAACGTTTTCAAAATGTGTTTATGGTCTCAATCGCTAGTTTAAAGCCTTCTTCAATGCAGTATGATGTTCATTTGTGAAACTTTGGCCTCCCTGATTTTATATTTGACGATAAAGCAGGGTATGCATTAGGGCGTGGCTACGTCGTGATTGACAGGTTGATTGGTTCACAGGTTCAGGAGGGCGCCTCATGCCCCTCCTGATGCCCATATAAGTAGAATCTTGTGTTTTTATTTTTCCCAGCATGCACCGGAAATGTTCAAGATGGCGCTGCTCAGATCCGATACTAATGGCTTCCGAGCAGCAGTCCACAAACCAATGGGTGACGTCACGGTTGTTACGTCCATTTCTTATATACAGTCTATGGTTCAAATAGAGCCCCAGAGGCAGCGCTGTTGTCCTAAGGTGGCAGCTACAAGTGTTAGATTTCATCTGTGAGACCAACATTTATCTTCCAAGAGGGATTAGATCAAAATGCTATGGTGACATTAACAGTAAGTCACCAAAGGTCAGTTCATCAGCTCATGTTCTCCATGGATAATGATAGTCGGGTCGTTGACTGGCCGATCACCTCGGGAGTCGGGCTGCTAGCAGTTGAGTTGGTCTCATCTGGCCAGCAGCTCCTCACATCCCTGAAAATGTCGGCGCAAATTTCTAAAAGGCCTTTATTTAGATACATTAACCACATATTGGGAACCTTAATGACTAATCTCTCACCTAAAAAGAATAAAACTTAATAAAGTGACATATAAGAAGTCCTATCACAGCTTAATCTTTGCCATTGCCAAAAGTTGGTGAGAAATGCATTCAGAGATACTTAGCTTTTGCTGCCTTTGACCGGACAGTCATAACTTCAGTCAGTCACTCCAATCCTGTTTGGTCAGAATGTTTAAAAAATGGAAAATTATACATCAAGCACACCAATAGACAGGCAGGTGTGGTTAACCATTCGAAAGCCACACTTAGTCCCATATATCAGAATCTACATCACCTATGTTCAATATTTTATTACGGTAGAAAAAAGAGAGAAGAAACTTAAATTATTGTACAGAAATTGGGTTTTAACACCTTCACCTTCAAATAATTAAAAATCTTTAGCAAATTCACTGAGACAAAACACTCATGTAGCCTAAAACTGTGTGAGCACACCTTGAGCTATAGTTATCCATCCCTGATGTGGACTAATTAAAGACATTTTATGAATACAGAAGGCATTGATTGTTTGTCCTGTTTTTTCAGTCTACAGGTCTACACCTCCCACAACCTACAGCCATGATGAGCCAATCAGGATTGTGATGGTGGGGAAGACTGGAGATGGAAAAAGTGCCACAGGAAACACCATTCTGGGAAAACAGCTCTTTGAATCAGACTGTTCTCCTACATCTTTGACTGAACACTGTAAAAAGGAATGTGGTGAGGTGGATGGACAAAAGGTTGCTGTTATCGACACTCCAGGCCTGTTTGACACTGGGAACGCTGAAAGGAAAACAGTTAAAGATATTGCCCAGAGTATTTCTTATGCTTCTCCTGGACCTCATATCTTCCTGATCGTCATCAAATTGGGCAGACGCACAGAGGAAGAAAAGCAAACAGTGCAGAAGATTCAGAAAATCTTTGGTGAGGAAGCCAACAAATACAGCATGGTTCTCTTTACCCATGGTGACCTGCTCAAAGGGAAACCTATCGAGGAGTTCTTGAAGCACAGTGAAGATCTGAAGGAACTTGTGGAAAAATGTAACGGACAGTATCACGTTTTCAATAATGAGATTAAGGATCGTTCTCAGGTCAAGAAGCTGCTTGAGATGATCAGAAACATGAATAAAGAGAATAGAAGAAGCTACTACACCACTGAAAAGTTACAAGAGGCAGAGAGAGCGATTGAAAAGGAGAAACAACGAATCCTGAAAGAGAGAGAAGAGCAAAACCGCAAAGCGCAGGAGGAACTGAGGAAAAAAATAGACGAAGAGTATGAGCAAAAGATGAGGGAGGAGAGGGCTGACAGAGGGAAGGAGAATGAGTTGAGGGATGCTCGTGAAAGAGAAAAGGAGGAAAAAATAAAAAAAATGGAAGAAGAACAAGTCATGCAGGCCAGACGAAA
Organism: Scomber scombrus; assembly: GCF_963691925.1. Lineage (NCBI taxonomy): Eukaryota > Metazoa > Chordata > Actinopteri > Scombriformes > Scombridae > Scomber > Scomber scombrus. The sequence continues at coordinate 28,449,516 of NC_084980.1, forward strand.
AGCTGAGGAAAGTCCAACAATACTCGATCAAATAGTTAACATTTTTAAGAACTTTATTATACAACTTATTCCACACATTGTGGAGTATTTGTCTCGGAAATGATTTGTTGTGACTTACTGATATTCACATTCCATCTTTTTGTGTTTCTCTGTTGGAAGGATGAGTCTTTTATTATAGGACATGATCAGTAAAAGTTTTTAATATTTAATATAAACCCTCTTTGTCGGAGCTTACTATTGTGTTCCAACTCATAATACTTTTTAAAGACTGTTTGGAGAATGTATGATTGAAATGTTCAATGTTTGAAATGTAATATGTTTTAATGGGTGATGTTATACTGATATTTTTAAGAAATCTTGCTTTATGTAGGGTATCATTGCGATTGTGGGGGTTTACTGAACATCTGCTGTAAGTAATGTGTGGGGTACCACAGAGAAATGTTTTACGTCCTTATTATTTTCAATAAATGTAAACATTAAACTTGGATTCAGTTGTGTTGAAAATGGATTTGTATATACTAAAGATTTAGCCATTTTGGCTTTGCATTAGAATGGTAACTTTTTAAAATTTTAAAACATTTCAGTCTTACTGATGGTATCAGCAAGTGTAGTTACTCACAATGCAACACTGCTTCTTTGCAACTGGTATATCTGTCTTAATACTTAATTTACCAGACTTATATTTCCTCACACACACAGACAATCCATGGAGGTCCAGTTCCTTTACTTTCTAATGGTTATCACAATATATACATTAATTTTTCATGTATTTTTTCATTAGAAAGTCATCCAGGTCATTAGTTATAAGCAACCGGATTTATTTGGAGATTTTTGAGGATATTTTACTTCTTCCTCTGTTCTTACGAACTTGAGATTCACTACCAGCCAGTCAGAAATGAATAAAGACTTTTGGATGAGAGTTGAAATGCCTTAAAAATCCACAAATATTTTCAGTTGTTCTTGACTCAATGCTAATAATAATAGCTTCAGTAATTGAAATTAAAGTCGCAGATGTTCTTAGAAATATTCAACATTTCTTGGAGCAGCTTGTCTCTAGATTCACTTACTTCACTGCTAGCTAGCGGGTCGCCATTATCTTTGTCTGTCGACTCCATGTGTTTTTTGTTGGGCTGTAATTATTCAGTTCCCACCAACGAGTCATAGGTCCTCTCTGTGATTTCCCCCTACTCCTACTGTTTTCCGAGCATGGCTTAACCGGAAGTCCCCCAAGAAACACAATTTTGGGCAAAAAAAGTGCTTTAAATCTGAGTTCTCCCCTAAATTGGTCTGTGTAAAGGCTTTTAGTGAGGTGGATGAGCAAAAAGTTGCTGTTATAGACACTCTGTGCTTGTTCGACACCAGGAACACTAAAGAGAAAACAGTTTAAGATATTTTTGTGTTGTTGTCAAAATATCTGGGTACAATGTTTTCTTGTTCGGCTGTTTACAAGCAGCAGACACATTCACTTCATTTGAAAGCCTGCTGTATGTAAAACAAGAAGTGTTTTAAAATCATACAATCTTGTGAAAGTAGCATCTGTTGTCTGGTTTTGCAGATCCCATGTTTATTTGTCATCACGTTATGAACAGACAGTTGGAACTACAGTTGGCCGGCCACACCCTGTATGTACGTGCACATTGGCAATTAAAACATTATGTCCAATTTTATTGTAAATGCTGATGGTGAAGTGAACAATGAACACGTTCTTCTGTTTATCTGAATAACAATATACCTACAATGTACCTATAATGTACCTTTATCTTGATAATCTGTTCAAGATAAAACTTGTTTTAGTTCCTTTACTGTTGGATAGTTTTAAACTATAAAAATGTATCACATTTTAGTTGTTGATCATATATTTTATTTGTAAAATTTCATTCTGTAAAGTAACCAGTAAGAAGATATCAGAAAAATGTTGTAGAATGGCCAGTATGGGGTTTCCCTCTGAAACAGAAGGAACTGAATCATCCTAGTAGAAGCAGAGTAGAAGTAAACATTTATATCAAATGGAAATATTAGTATAGTACATGTACCTCATAACTGAAGAAAAAATACTTGAGTAAATTTACTCTGATACCTTTCACCATAAGTATTATGGATGTTGATAATATCTAAAAAATGGAGACCAGTCATAGCTTTTTGCTGAGGTTATCATTTCTGACTATTGACATCTGTACCTTTTTTGGTACCCACTTAAAGTGTGATACTTCACCCAGAAACACATTCTCTGTCTTTTGAGTCTTTTATTACAGAAACTGCCCCCACAGTTTCATATCTAAACATCATACTAGATCTACAGCTGTTTGGGCCCCTATTAGTAGGGGTCTCCAGGCAGTCGCCTACCTTGGTGGGTAGAAAATGGTACAATCATGTGTTTGAATCACAATGTTTCATTAGGCAGTTAAATGAAACATCAGAGTGAGAAAAAAAAGTAAAGTGAACCAGTTAATTAAGATGAGAGTGTCAGATCAGTTGAGCAAAAGGCTGAAGCACAAAACAATTATTTCTAAAAATCTTAATTTCAACTATTGTATTGTAATTCTAAAACACTAAAATGTGTAAAATCCATGGAAAAAACCATCACATCATGGGCCTTAAAGGCAAACAACAGCTTGAGCCATCCACCACTTACCACAAACTACAAATGCCCTAATGATGCTGCCATACTGTGACTACTATAATGGCATATAGCTTTATGTGTAACGACATGTAAGCTGTATTTTTTCAAAAAAAACAATTGAATTTAAACACATTTCCTTATTTGTTGTTTAGCACTCTATGCACACATAGGTGACCCTACTATGTGACCCTCAGGGGCTCTTATACTTCAGAATACAACAATGAACTGTAATAATATCCCTGAGGTAAAAGTAAAAGAGTACACTTTGAATCAATTGTATATAACGTTATATGTATTTTGTGAAGCATCCACAAATACTAAAATATTGATATTATTTACTACAGGTAAAATACTTTTTCAAAATAGAGTATAATTCTAGCCCCCAAAAGTACCCAAAAATAGGTGGACAATATACTTTAAGTTCAATATTTTTATGTACCTGCAGTAATCTTTGTACCGTAAGTACTACTAAAGTGGTTTTACAGTATTTTAATCTTCAACCTCTGAATACAGTAACTAGAATTAACTTAGGTGCCTTTTTGTGAGTTTAGCTTTTAGACCTGATCTATAAACAAACTACACACACCTAAATTCTACTGTGATAGTTGTCAACAGTGTGATGTGGGTGTGAAATCACACTCACGGAAGAAGGAATCCTGACTGGATGGTTAACTATCTAGATTACAGTGAATCATTTAAGGGTTGAATTAAAACATATGAAAACTTAGTGGAAAAAGAAATAACAAAGTTAACCAATGTTAAATGTAATAATTAACTTTGAATGGCTTTTTCTGTCAGTGTGTGTCAAAATCATCATTTTATTGTCATTTTTGGGATGTATATC